>NC_140941.1:62429118-62722856 GCF_014529385.1 Adiantum capillus-veneris
GGGTTCTTCTCTTTATTATTTAACTTCAATTGGATAAGAGAAAAGGATCAAGTGGGCCTTACAAGAGACAAAGTCCACTCTTTGGCAACTTCTAAAATATCACCAGAGAGGTAATAATTTTTGGATAAAAAATACACATGAAATAATCAAATGAATCAATGCATTTATGGTTTGTTTATTGTTTGCTCTATAGGAAAAAGGAAATATTGCACTCTTTGATGCATTGCCGTGTAGATGATGTTACTTCTGAGCGTTATATTAGTGCAATGAAATTTAGAATGTACTTGCGTAAAGAGTGGTATTGGGGAAGTATCTTGAAGCAATGCTTGAGGATCAAAGGGAAAATGATTGAAGAAATGCCGGAGGGCTTTGAAGCATGGTTTCATCACCAATTGAGGGACCACATTGATAAAGCTTTTGTGGAGCTTTGGAGTAAGCTCAACACAAAAGAGTCGGATGAAAAAATTCCAGAGCTTATGGAATCTTCAATGAGAGTATTATTCAGGTAATACAATTGATATCTTTATGGTTGTCATTCTATTTTTTACTTAGAGTTTGTATAATAAATAAGTCACTTAGGAAAGGAGCTCAAATAAAGTTAACTGCATTTTATGTAGATGGCTAATTCAGCTTTACGATCAAACTTTGTTGGAGAAGTTGCCAATTGCTGTTGAAAGTTGGAGGGACCTCTCTTGTGAGAAGTGTATGTATCCACTATGGATGAGAGATTATGGTTTGATTGCTTGGGAAATTGAGTATTGCCCTTGGTGGCTAGATTACACTCGAGGCACCTACCCACGTGATGAAGGGAACTTATATAAAGGTTATTTTTGGCATTTATAAAAACTACAAAATTGTTAAAGTGCTCATACTATTTAGATTATGTTTGTGAGAAATATATTTTTGTTTGCTTTAGAGCACGTTCTTGAAAGAAATGAAAATGGTATTGAGGAGATTGGCTCAGCTTCCAAGAAAGCCACCTCTTCGAAAAGAGTAAACAATAGTACAATCTCCTCTATAAAGAAACGATTGGATTTTGTTAGATCCAAGAAGCCCAATAAGTCTCCCAAAAAGAACCAAAAAGGTGCTCAAGGCTCCACAGGTAAACTTGCTTGTATAGATATCTAGCTGTCACTTTCTTTCTATTCAACAATTCTTGATGAAATATTTTATTTTTTGATTATGCAGTGCCTTCCATAGATTGTGATGTGAACGTTATTGGGAACATGCTAGATGTTCACAAAATTTCTCTCGATGATGAGAAATGGTAAACACATGTGAAAAGAAAGACTAACTATGTGTGGTGTGTGTTGTGAATGTTTGAAATACATTTATTTGATCGTATGCAGGATCTTGGATTTTCTTCATTCAGCCCATGTTGATGGGGAAAAGAGCAATGAAGTGGCCTCTCTTTTGTTTGCGGATTTTCCAACAAACTTTAAAGTTGAAAATTTTTCAAAGAACGAGGTATGCATCCTTCAAAACCACAATGGACAGTCTATGATAGTTTTGGAACTTTAATTAAATTAACAATGCGTATTATGCAGGTCCCTCCATGGAATCAATTCTCTCGAAAATTAAGTAAGAAAGTGGCCGTAATAGCTTCAAAGTATGTGGCAGACAATGGGTGGTACATCACCCTAAGCTCCACTGATCACTTTGGCATTGTGTCTAGCCATGCCATCGAGATGGGATTCAAAATGATGCACACCATCCTTATTTTGATCCCCGATGGTTATGTGCGAGAGACCATTGAGATTGAGAGAGTAAGTAAATTTATTTGCTGATTGAAAAGCATGCTCGTAGTTTTCTTCAATTAGATCATATTCTAGTTGTAATTTGTAGGTGGAAACACTATTGCTAGGATTGTTTTATCGTAAGGGTCAACGTCCTATCTACGATCGACGAGATGGAGAGAGCGTGGACAACAACTCTTTCGATGCCAAGTCCGGAATACTGGTGGAGCGCGTCGACGGAGAGTACATTGGAGGACACGCTCTTAGAGGTGCCGCCGAGCGTAGCCTTGACTTCTTTCGGTAAGAATATATGCTTCCTACTATGCGTTATTGGACTATGTTACATAAAGTAAAAATACGCATATTTTTTGCTTTTTTTAGTTGGCTTGTGCGGACATTTACTGCGGAGCACACCTACATTGTTGATATGTTTTCTGGATGTGGTGGCTTGGGCAATGTTTGCGTTGAGTTGTCTAGACACTGTCTCTGCATAGATAGTGATCCAGAGGTCTTCCATCAACATCTTTCACGCTTCAAGGCTCCATGTGTAAGTGCTATTTCAGCAGTTGATGCAGATAGTGATGAGGAGACTGATTGGCAACAATATGAGCCCGGATCACATTGCCCTTGATTGACATCAACATTGGTATTATCTATCATTTTTTCTAGTTTGTGATTTTTATGGAATGATGTGTGACCATGGTGTTTGGGTGCCACTTTTTTGGTATTACTGAAGACATGTTGTTGGTGTTGATCGTCCTTATCAATTCAGCCATGATTTCATATTTATTATACTAGATAGAAGTTTGTTGAGAGCTTTGGATTTACCAAAGTAATATACCAACATATGCTTTTTTGCTTATGTTATTTCTTCTTCCCGTGAGCATTCGTTGCTGCACGGAAGCAAGTATGGAATGGGAATTTTTTTAGTTTGAATTTTCATACCGTTATGCTACCGAAATTTTGATTGCTTATCAATATCATCATGCTTTTTGTTCATGTTTGAAAACATAATCATGATTTCACGTATACAGAAAAGTTAGTCAAGCTTCACGGAAGCAAGTATGGAATGGAAAATTTTGTTGTTTGTATTTTCGCGCCGTTATGCTGTTGAAATTTTGATTGCTTGTGAATATAATCATGCTTTTTGTTCATATTTAGAAACATAATCATGGTTTCATGTATACACAAAAGTTAGGCAAGCTTCACGGAAGCAAGTATAGAATAGGAAAGCTTAACAAAAGTTAAGCAAGCTTTCACAGAAGCAAGTATGGAATGGTTTTATTTTTATTTTTCACATTGTTATGCTGTCAAAATTTCATTTGCTTGTCAGTATTTCTTTACACTGTCGGTCTAAGAATATATATAGTTTTATATATAATATTTATATTATATATATAATATATTTTTATTTATTTATTTATATGTGTGTGTTTATGTACGTAAGGAGATCTTCAACTCGGTAAAGTGTTTTTAAGTACTTGTTTATACAATATATATAGTTATTTATACGTGTGTGTTTATGTATGTATGCAGTTCTTCAACTCAGTAAAGTGTTCTTAATTACTATTTTATATGCAAGAGTCTATGCGTGTTTCATTACTTTGAGGTCTTCGCCCAAACAAGTACAACCATCAATATTTTTTAGATTCCTAGTTTCAAATTGGCTTATTAGGCATTCATCCTTGTTTGCAACAACACCTACATGGACAGGAAAGTATATTCTACTAAAATTAGGGTAAATACTAAAGACATGCTCATCTTTTTCTTGCATTATATAAAAAACTCACATAGATTTTCTTTACATTTTTGGCTTTCAAACAGCTTGTAGTTACATTTGACGGCTTAGTTTAGCTACAAGATATCAACAATACCCTAAATTATGACAGATCTTGAAGATGTGTTAGTAGACCAGGCCGATTAAAAGTATCACAGCTACTTCAATAATAATAAGTCAGACAGAGACATATGAATTATTCTCGCCAAGGCACTGAAGAGTGGAACACCATCATATAGTTAAAATAAGCATCATATAATTAAAATAAGTTGTTTACATGATTACGTAGGGAATCAAACCTACACACACACACACACAGAGTACAACTTGCATCACACTAGTACAATTTATCATGTGCTAGTGCATATTTATTTAACTATATTATTTAGTGCATAATTATTTAAATCTTGCCTCAATCTTCTACCACATTAGAGCCAGAGATGTCGACCAGGTTGATTGTGCGTTTGCAGACAAGCAAATGGTCAATCTCCGCCTGTAAAGCGGCCCTTCGAGAGCTATCTATGTACCCCCATGTCTCCCACTTGCCCAGAGCTTCTCGCATTGTCTCAAAGCCATCATTGAGTTCCTGGTCTCCGGTGTTGCGAGCGCGATTAAGGTGGTTGAACATCCGGATCGCCTTGTTTGTCTCACGCTCTCTTTGTGTAAACGTCTTCTTTTCTTCAAGGGGTGCGTTGGGGGGGAGTTTGTGAAGCTCTTCATGGATTTTTGCAACTACCTCATTACCAGTACTAGCATATCCTATAGGCATTGTATAAGTACAGGGAAAATGAAAAAATCTCTCTTGATTAGCACCTCCGATTCACTTGTGAAGCATATGGTGCTTGCCTTGTAACATTTATATATAGGCTAAAGCACCATGCTCTCAAAAAGCATTGATAGTGATGGAAGAGGGGCATGTGTTAGTGACATGAGGGGTCCCACGCAGCATATGCTAACTGCTAAATTGGAACGTGCAATAATATATGCATGATTTGTCAATATGAATATTATAATCGTCTACTACTCCACCACTAACTTTTAAAGTGGGGTGTGCAATAAAATATGCATGATTTGTCACTACGATTATTATTCCCCTATAAGATTTATAAGTATCTAAAAGTGCAATGAGTAGACAACACTAGCTGCCTCTCTAAGGGCTCGGGAAACACTATGATTATTATTCTTCTATGAATACTATAGGCATATAATAGTGCAATGAGTAACCACCACAAACTGCCTCTCTAAGGGCTCGGAAAACATTATTTGTGGACCCGGATTTGGAACCTTTTCACACGCATATGAACAGGAAAACTCTCTCTCTCTCTCTCTCTCTCTCTCTCTCTCTCTCACACACACACACACACACACACACACACACACACGTGAGTAGAAAACGTGCACACAACCTCCTTCTTCACAACAAAACTCCACTTTCATCTCAATTAAAATGTGGGATATTTATAAAATATATAAATTAAACCAACACATAAACAATTCTATACCAAGATACTAAATGAAATAATTTGAACCGGCTTGAGAACCTTCTTGCCCAAACTTGAGCCGGACTTTTTTCATTTTGAACCTATCTTTCCTCTCTCCCCCTCATCTCCCACTCTCTCTCTCTCTCTCTCTCTCTCTCTCTCTCTCTCTCACACACACACACACACACACACACATGTGAGTAGAAAACGTGCACACAACCTCCTTCTTCACAACAAAACTCCACTTTTACTTAACTCCACTTTCATCTCAATTAAAATGTAGGATATTTATAAAATATATACACTAAACCAACACATAAACAATTCTATACCAAGTTACTAAATGAAATAATTTGAGAGCGAACACTAATGTTAGGGAAGATTCTCCTTATATGGATGTACTACCTGGGATGACTGAGTCGGACAATGTGGATTGGGTCCACCTAGCAGCAACCATAGACACTTGGAGAAATAGGGGGACAACCTGGGTAACACCTGAGGGGGATGAAATGCACGTACCCTTAAATATGCTACAAGCAATGCATATAGCTTTCGACAAGACTCATCCTAATATACGGAAGAAAACATACAAGTGGGTCCCTAAAGCTTCTTTAGCGACCATAGCTAGTGCTAAAAAACAAAATCCTTGTAAGAAACGTCCCACTCGCTCCAAGAAATGTAAGGAAACGTGGCGTTGGATTCCTAAACGACTATTGGAAGCCCAAGGCTACTACCAAGGAAATGATCAAATCTGGGTGCCAAAACGTAGATTGTGTTCTTACCTGTCACCTGACCCATGTGCTCTCAATCCTGTGGCTCCAAAACGAATTGAGAATCGTGGAAAGAAAAAATCACAGAATGCTACACACCCGCTCCAGAGTTAGTTTGGGTACCGAAGAAAGAACGATTTGTTCCACCTAGCTCAGGAAGGGGGGAAACCCATGAAGCTTCTAGATCCTCATGTAATGCATCCATTGAGGTAAAAGCTTCTCCACAACCTCCACCTACAATAGTGGACCTCCATAAAGCTACAAAGGGGTCCACACCTCCCAGTGTTCAAGAATCACCTGATGAACCACTTCAAGTTCGATATTGGGAGAGTACCTTACCACCCTTGCAACTTGACGAGGCACCTAAGGTAATAGAAAACTACTGGCAAAAATCCTCACCTAGTACCAACTGGAACATTTGGTTTCAAAGGGTGACAAGCACATTTGAAACGGTATGATCTACCCAAGGAAGGGGGGAGTGTTTGTTGACAGTCATCATTCACTCACTACCCTCTCAACCTTCCTCCCTGACCTCTCAATCTCCCAATCTTAGGGAATGTATATATAAAGCCTTATACTCACAAAAAAACAGAAATAATAAAGAGCAAGAGCAATTAGCAAACGAGTATGCACAATAAAAGTCAAAACATTGACCAGACCTACACATTCACATTCAGTACACTAAAACAGAAACCTATGTTATCAAACACCTTTGATCCTCATCACTCGAGTGATGGAGGGTAGGTAGGATTAATACGATAGGAGTGTTTCTGTTTTAGAGTTGAGTGATTAGCAGAGTTCTTTTTTCCCACTGATGTGCCTCCTAGAATTATTCTTGTGTTTTCTGGTGTGTACAGGAGCGGGTTGCTGTTGTTAGGATTTGGACCTTCATAAAGTCTTTATCTCAACTCACTCTTCAAATCAAGCGCGACCATCAACACAAACAGGTGTTTCTTGTCCATTAGCATTGCCCCTTATCACTTTTGCATCCATGTTTGTCTGCTTTGATTGTGATTGGTAGCATAATATTCAGCGCATTTGCTTAGTACCAAACATTAAATTCAATGTAATTTTTTGTCATAATCACTTGTCTAGGTTTAAAAATCAAGCAGTCCGACTAAGCTAGTTTGACCAAGCTAGGTGTTAGAGATCTTCTCTTAATACCATGGGGAATGCCTTCCTAATAATTAATGGTTACTTAGGTTCTTAATCCGATTTGGGCAGCATTGTATGAAATGTACTTGGGCTTGACCCTATTGACCTTTAGCTTAAGTATTATAAAGGGAGTTTACTAGTGTGATGAGCCTCGGGAGGTGTAACAGGGTTATATAACCCCCCAAAGTTACAAAAATTAAAATGCTGAAAACGAACAAACAAAAAAAAAATCAAAGTGCCACAATGTAAAATCTTAAAGCTGGAAGAGAAATATCAGCTTGATTTGGTACTTCACTCACATGTATCGCCTATGGTACTAGAGCCCTAGAGGTTCCCAGTATGGGCGCTTTTCCTTGAAAAGCAAAAAACCCAAGGCATACAAAATAAGCACACACATCAAAATTGAATCACTGTGAAAAGACTTTGGGGGGTCAAAGAAAAGGTAATCAGTCAGGAGATGATTTCATGAGAAATTCCTTTTATCATAGCTTAACTACAAGGTCTTCTAGGTATAGCCTCTAGTCAGCCCTCGAACATGAAATACTTGGCTCTCGCAATTAAACAACTTAATTGACTAGAGAAAATTGAGAACCTTACCCATGGTATTAATAGTCGATCTCTAGTGCCTTTCGACCGTTAAATTAGCAACCCCAGACTTGTTTAATTTTTTACCTTTACAGTTGTTTATGCGTTGGATTATATTGCAATTTAATGTTATTGCTGACAAATGGTTTAAATTTTTATTACCAATCAAATTGTCTGTCTAAAACTGCATATGCTTTTTAATTGCTTATGAGAATGCAATTATTGTGCCAATGTTGTTTGATTTTGCAGTGAGACTGAAGAAGGCTAAGGACATTCATCTCAAATGCTCTTCCACCTCGACGAACGAGCTTCAACTCAATAGCTTCCGAGGACGGAATTGTAAGAACTAGGGAACTAGGCCTTGAGATCCTCCTCCCAACCTCCCTTTATATAGACAGGCTCCTAGCCCCTTGCCCTAGACGGATCCCCTGTCCACACTGCCTAGCCCGGCCCTTGGCCGTAGTCCGTGACTAACCTAGTTCTTAGGGTACAGGACCCTTGTCCTGACATTACCTCCCCCTTAAGGAAGAGTTTGCATCCTCGAAAGCACAAGTAGTACTATCTTCTTAAGAATACTGATGTTGTCTTTATTGACGTCCCATAAGTGAGCCAGTTGGCTGTATGATCTATAATTGGTGCAGTGAGGAGGTTCAATGAAACCAAGAGCAACACCTTGATTTTCAACATTGTTGTCCGTTTGCAACCACTTGGGTCGAAATGGTAACTCTAGTTATAACTCACTTGAGTATTATAAAGGAGTAGCCATAACTAAGAGTCACTTGGGTCTAATTGGTAACTCCATTTATAACTCACATTGAGTACTGGAAAGGAGAAACCACAATGAAGAGTTGCCGAAAGGCATAACCATGTTCAGATCTTCTGAAGGTACTGGAATAATTCAAGGAAACCTTGGTGCAACTATCCCTGAATGTTGAGAGCCAGATTTCCAACTCCCCACCACAAGAGGTGTTCAAAGTCGAAAATCGTAGTTAAGCAAATTCTAGAATAGGGAGAAAATCATCTATTCGGAAAATGCGTTGTGCTAACGTATGCTCTTAGCAGATCCTTTAGCACAAGATTACTCTTTGTAATCTGCCTATCTCCTTGGATAACTAACAATACTGAGGGGTGTTTTCCTCATGGTTTACAGACAGTCGTCCCAGATGACTGGTAAACGGGGAATCACAGTAGTGTACAACCATCGTGGTTAACTTGAGAAAATCTACAAACGGCCAAACCGAGCCATGACCTCTACTGGTGATTAGTAGACTTCAAAATTTATCTCATAGAGATAGTGCACATAGAGTGAAAAATGCTTCATAAGCAACAATCTTAGGAATATGCATGCCGTTCGAAATCAGCCTTTGCTAAACACTAGGGCCCATAACACCTAGTGTGCATGCATTTAGCAAAAACTAACCCGAACCTGTATATCCATAATAGTCCGTGCCAATAGATGTGATGCGCCTAGCACACATTAAAAGGAATGTAAATAGTTCGGAAAAGAAACTAAATACTTTTAGTTGCAAGCCTTGCTGAAACGTCTGAATCACAGTAGAAGGTGAAACATTGATCACTTCTAGGTACAGACAATGAAACTTTTTCATTAACAACTGATAGGCTTGCTATATGTATAAACAACCATCTGTAATGTTGTTTAGCAGTACTTGTACCTTAACAAGTCATTCTAAGTGTCCGACAATTTCTGGCCACGAAATTGCTCCTGATACGTCGTGCTAAAAATGGTTTAGAAAACAGTTGTGACCAGCACCTAGGGACTTTGTCGTGACACATAATTGAAATAATGGCGCCAGTGTCAGTCCAGAGACTCATATTCTCCACATGTGGAATATGTCTCATGTAAGGATGTGTAAAAAGGAACATCCTTCAAGTACAAGATGTACTTGTGTGTGGAGGTAACTGCAAACACTCTACGATGGGAGTGAGAGGGACCCTCATAAGTCTTGCTCCACTGGCTAAACCGAACTCGTTGAGTTCCTAGACCATATTGTATCCTATGTGACAACATGTGCCAAATTGAACCCTACAAGTAGGTTCGTAACTGCATAAGGCAGAAAGACAGATTGGACACTTGGCCCAAAATACTCTGTGCCGACATGCCCTTGGCATGGGTCTGTAATATTCAAGCGTACTTAGACATCTTGAAACACCAAGCAACGCATACTAAACATGGAGTTGACACCAAATCAGTACACTTACCTGTATGCAAATGCAATAACATATTGTACACTTACATGTATGCAAAATGCAATAACATAATGTACACTTACTTGTATGCAAATGGAAAGGAGCACGTCCCCTACCTGAAAAACAAACAGTATTGCACTGGGAACCCTGTATGTTGCCTTTGCAACCCAAGTCCTTGAATTAGAATCTACGTAGTCAAATCCCTTGATAAGACTTCTTTGTAGAAACTGCTCAACTAGGAGATAACGGTAACCAACATAGTTAACCGTGTACAAATTGAGTGGAATCAACTTAAAAAGTGTGTTCGTCTGCTACCGCGTGGTAGATTGCGGAATTCTTTCCTTGAAAGTAGAACTGGGAGAGATCAACTGTGATCCTCAATGCAGATCAATTCATAGTGGCCGATGACGAGATTTGCATCTTATGTAAACGAAAAAATCAGTCGGAGTTTGCAGCCTGATCGGAATACTG
Source organism: Adiantum capillus-veneris (assembly GCF_014529385.1). Classification (NCBI taxonomy): domain Eukaryota; kingdom Viridiplantae; phylum Streptophyta; class Polypodiopsida; order Polypodiales; family Pteridaceae; genus Adiantum; species Adiantum capillus-veneris. The sequence goes on from NC_140941.1 coordinate 62,439,302, forward strand.
AATTATTCTTGCAGAACCACGAATTGTGGTCGTTTATCTTCCAAAGGAGCACGAGAACGGAGGAAGGCTTGCCGGCCTCTTGTTTATGCCGCCCTGTTGGTGGGAAGGGCCTTCTACTATGGCCAAAGCTCAAAGTTAATGGCCAAAGGCCTTTTAATGTGAATACACACAATTTTTGAAGCCAAACATGAGAGCCGGCAGCATGCACTTCACTATGAGGAGAAAGATGGAGATGGTGCGACTTGCTCAGGCCGGCTACGGCCGCGAGGTTCTGGAAAACACCCTACCTCAGCATGGCGCTCCTTCCAAGCCCGACTCCTCGTCAAATCATGCACCACACACACTCGTCCAAAACGGGCAACATACCCGATTTAGGCAAGCTTCTTTGCTATTTTTGGAAAAATCCTTATAAAGGCCACGGTTCTCACCTAAAGGCCCTATTTTTAGGAGCCAAAGGTGACCACGCCTAGAGAGAGGGTGGAAGAGAGTCCTAAGCTCTGATACCAGTGTAAGAACTAGGTTACTAGGCCTTGAGATCCTCCTCCCAACCTCCCTTTATATAGACAGGCTCCTAGCCCCTTGCCCTAGACGGATCCCCTTGTCCACACTACCTAGCCCGGCCCTTGGCCGTAGTCCGTGACTAACCTAGTTCTTAAGGTACAGGACCCTTGTCCTGACATTACTTCCCTCGTAAGAACTAGGGAACTAGGCCTTGAGATCCTCCTCCCAACCTCCCTTTATATAGACGGGCTCCTAGCCCCTTGCCCTAGACAGATCCCCTGTCCACACTGCCTAGCCCGGCCCTTGGCCATCGGCCCTTGGCCATATTCCGTGACTAACCTAGTTCGTAGGGTACAGGACCCTTGTCCTGACAGGATCTACATCAGGACGGGAGGCATGTTAACCGTCACGGCTCACGGACACCCTATCACCTACGAGACGGACGTTGTATTATTTACTTGGTAGAGTCAGGACAGGGCTTGTCGGTCCAATAGGAAAAGGGTAAGAGTGATTGCCGATGAGAGGCACACTCTAACTGGAACATTCAAGGGATTAGTTGGCTAAGCATGGGCGCCCAAGTGTGAATGGGGCGAGCTCATATAAAAGTCAACTAAACCTAAAATTCACTCATTCTCTCATTTGTGCAATTGAAGAGTTCTCTTGCTCCATCTCCATCTTCTTCTTCTTCACCTCTTTGTGTGTGTGTGTGTGTGTGTATGCATGAGAGAGAGAGAGAGTGTGTGTGTACGATTGAGCATTGCAACGGCGGCACGGCAGCGGCGAAGCGGTTGAGAGCGGCGCGGCGGTGGCTCCTTCTTCTTCGTGGCAAGGAATCCTCCACGAAGCAAGCATAGAGCGGTGAGTGACACACCATCGTCATCTTTGAGCTTACTAGTTTAGGCTTGTGTGCTTGGAGCCATTTGTGGCTCGCACGCGGTGTATCAGCAAGTTCCTTGCATTGACACGTGCGACATACGCACACAATACCTCATGAAAAAGCACCTATGGGTTGTTGTCAAGCCTAGGACAAATGAGCCATCCATTTCTGAAGGCACCCTCACTAGAGCTCAAATTGCACAAGCACATGCCAAAGTTGAACAAGCTCCACAAATAATTATCACTTCTCTCTACATGATAATTATGTGTAGCTCACATATGATTGCACCATAGCACTTCCAACATGGACAATCCTAGAATAAAATTTTGGTGCTAAGCAAAAGTGAATTAAAATAAGCTTAAAGAAGAATCTTTACAAGCACACTATGCTTCAAGAGGAGGACATCTCTAACCTAGTAAATAGGTTAATGACCATAATCATGCAACTCACTTACATTGAGTGCCAGATCCCACAAGAAGACAAAGTAGTTGTGCTTTTGAGTGCTCTAGCCAACACCTTTGACAATAGTCATAGTTTTAGAGCAAAAGGATGCCACACTTTCAATACTTTGCCTACCATAACACATTGGTGTGCACCATCTCTCATCTAGGTAATAGTCCAACCAGCAATAGGTGATCATGGGACAACATGTGGACTTAGGTGAGTTGCATAAGGAGTGAGCTAAAGAAGTGCCCTTTGGAGGCTACATTGGAAGTTTTATCTTTGTCCTTTAGGGAGATTCATTTTGGCCTATAAGAGGTGCAAATAACCATTGTAATATCACTTATACTTGCCATGCTATTTTTATTTAAGCAGCCACATCTTGTACTAAATTCTAGTGGTGTTTCAATTTATTACTTTTTGGTTTACACCGTTGTGCATTGTGTAATTGCTACTCTATTATCTCATGATGAATGCTACTCTAATTATGCCCCCCATATACCCTAACATAAACATGGGCAGACCCATATGATAGACCTATCAAATCCTAAACCCAAACAATAGACACAAATTTAGAGACGTAGAATAAGATAAGTGTTTACCTCTAGTCAAGGACATCCTGACACACATTGTTGATAGTCTAACATGCATATCCTTTGCTTTGCATCCGTGACTCCCACACTTCACCCCAATATCGACATAGGGAGCCTCCTCTTCAACAAGCATTTCAAGAAGAATCTCTACCTCTTTTAATAAACCCATGATGAAACTATTGCTCAAGACATGCCCCACTATGCTTGCCCTTGTCATGTTATACCCTACATTGCCATTATTGTCTGTACTATAATTGTCTTCTATCCCATCACCCCACCAACACACCCTCATCCCAACCACTTCTAAACTATCACTAAACTCTTCATGGCTACCACTAGTCTCTGAGCTTTCACCATCAGTGATGACCGCCTCTTGCCCATCTCTTGTCCTTATCCGCATTATCTTTTCCATCATCATCATCTCCAATGTCCTTATCCCCATCATCCTTGTCATCATCATCCTCGCCATCATCCTCATCCCCATTGTCCTTATCCTCATCATCCTTGCCATCCTCATTATCCCCATGGCCATCGTCGTCATCACCCAGCATCCTCATCACCTTCATTGTCACTATCGTACACGATCCAAACTTGTTGTTGCTACCACATAAACCAAGGCAATTAGGACACAAACAATCCTCTTTCCCTTGCAACATCCTACAAACATGAAAAGCACCTATGTAAGGTGTGTGTGTCTAGCACAATACAAACCAAGAAAAGATGGTGAGCAAGATTGAGGCCTCACCATAGTAGCTTTCACATCCTCTTACTCTCATCAGAGTTGCCCATTTGTTCATATATATGCACGAACTTCTCTTTAATCTCCTCGTTGGGTCTACCTATGAGCTAGGATGTGGGTCATGTGGAAGAGGTGGGACGAGTGGAAGAGGAGGTATGCCCTTCTTTTCGGGTTGCAGGCCAACAATGACAATTAGGCCAGGCACATGCTATGCCGATAAACCCAGGTTACAATTTATTTTAAACCAAGGAAACTCACCTCCTTTTTGTCTTGGAGTGGCCACCCTATTTTCCCTTCTTCTCAAATGTTGTAGGCTAGTCACTCTTCTACTCCTACATTAAGGAAACATACATGCAACCCCCAACAATTAGACCAAGCATTCCAAGTCTCCTCTCAAGCAAAGGGTCGTGCATGGATTACAGTATCACTTAAATCAAAAGAGGACTTAGTAAACAAGGTATCTCTTTTTTTTTTTTTTTGAGTTTTACAGGAAAAACTAAAGCCTTAAAATGTCTAATGACCATTCAAGCGCATTCTTGGGTTAGTAAAAACAAAAAGGTGGGTTGAGTATGGCTCTCATGGCTTGGCCCTTAAGATTTTTATCATGCATATGCATTGCATGTAAATGTTTGATTAAGAATCAAAAACCTTTGAGCACAAAAGCACAACAAAGTCTTCCTCTTAAAATGCCACTATGTGAAGAGGCTTCCTATTTCATACCTATGGCATAGTAGCTTCCAAAGTTTGAAATATGCTCTCATCATACAACCTTAGAAGGCTTTGTAAGTATATCTGATTGGTGATTGGTTATTCGACAGGTGTTGGCATGAACCAATCCAAGGGGATTACAAGGTACATAGGACAAACTCTATGTATATTAGCATTCACAGCTATCAAACAAATTCAATTAGAGATACTTCAAAAACTATGGCTATGAGCCAGATCCAAAGCTATCAAATTAGAAATCGTACTTGCTACTATTTTGCAAGAGCTACTAGATCCATCCAAAAATTATTCTTAAGCGAGCATTTGCCCCTAGGATATGAAACAAACGGGCAACAAGATTGGAAAATTTCAACTTTCTTTTGTTTTTTATTTATTCTATAGCTTTACTTTGGAAAGCATCATAACTTGCAGAGTGAGGTACTTTGACGATCATCATGGGAAGCAAGAATTCCTCCTCATGTCAATGCCCTAATCATTGATTTAGGATCTACGTCGTGGCACCAAGGGTTGGAAAATTGGAATTCTTGGGATACAAGATCACATTTCATGTACGACAAGGTCATATTGTACTTGAATGTATCTATGACAATTTTGGATAGTGCAAGGCACTTACGAGTATCGACTTAAAACGTAGAAGCAAATACTTCATCGTGGCCAAGGGCATATCAATTTATTCTTTGTTAGTTGCATGCAAGTTGTGTCTATAAGGTAGACTTAATTCCACCCAAGCATTTTTTACGCGTCTACTATGATGCAAGATACTCCAAGGATATTTTACTGCAAATAATGGTCAATTATTTGCTTGAAAATCTCCAAGGTGGATTCAATATCCATAGGATTATTTCAAAATATTCAATAGCCATTGTAGCTAGCACAGTTATTAGTTCTTTGTTGCATAGGAATGCATAAGCGAGCACTCTATATTTAATTGGCGTTATGAGGTGCGTGCGTTGAGAGTGATGATTTTTTCTGCAGCATACAGGCATGGCCTAGCTATCAAGACACTTATTCACGTGATAACATGACTCTTTTATGAGAGCCTCAAGGTAGGCAATCTTTTGTTTCAATTACAACTCAATGGATGTGCAACCACACAATCATGATTAAGTTATGCTTGTCATGTATATCTCTCCTTTCAACAGTTCAATTGTGAATAAGATTCCAACATGAGAGAGTTGTAATTTTTTTTTGGCTATGTCAATATAATCGACTCACCTTTGTGAGTTTGGCAAAAAAAATCCAACATGATGGGATCTATTGTTTAGCCTATAGAACCAGTTCTGTCTATAGAAGAAGTATTTTTTGAGTACGACCCAACTTGTCCTTTCAAGGAAAGCAGTTATAAATTGTCAAGTGTCAAAAGTTTAGTTCGTTTTACCAATCTGCCAACAATCACTAATGGTAGTCTACAATACCGGCAAAGCCAACCGAGGGTTTCAGGTTACCAAGCCAAGAGTAAGGGTTCTTGGCCACGTTAAAACCAATGGTTTTTTCAGGTTGCGCAACAGTGTTGCACAAATTTTCATGATGCAAGTGACATGCACATGCATGGTACCATTTATAAGAAGGATTCCAGGGCATTTGTTCCCTCACTAGGAGGTTTTTTCCCCCGTGCATTGTATATACGCCTATCACTCTAAGGTTAACTTATCTTTCTAAGCAATATACTCTATGTTGAGTGCCTTGAGTATCTTCATCTTCTCCGAGTTGTGTGTGCATCCCTACAACCCTAATTCCAACAGTCCACAAAACTTGTTTGGCGAAAAAACTTCATTGTCATGTACATCATGGACAACAAGCCCGCACCCTCTCCCTCTCCCTCTCCCTCTCTCTCTCATATTCTTGTCATGAATGGCTCCATAGGCTACCCACCAAAAGCTCCAACGCCTTACAATAGAGCTTTATGGTAGGATCTCAATTTTGATGTAGTTATAGTGATTTTAGAGTCATATAGATCATGGGTTCCATCTCCTTGACCATGACTTTTTCCCTAAAGAATTGGACCTATCACCTACGTCTTTTGTTGCAGTTCCCAGTGAGCAATTTAACTCAAAATTCTTAGAAAAAGATAAACATGTACACATCTTCATGTGTATGAAGACACGTCCCCCAAAAGTACATGAGTGGAAGGAAAGAGTGTTTAGCTAATCAAGATGTGTACAATTTTAAGATTCCATTCAATGTGGGTATATAGGGTGCAAGAGGGGTAATAGGTAAGAAAAGATAGATTAACATTTGATTGGCACGTTGCACAAACACACATCATGAAAAGGGGCCGTAAACTTTTGGATTTGCAATCAAAGTTCAAAGTGGTAACTCAAATCAAAATAGTTACTCTCCTCATGTGGGAAGCCCTTAATATATATTGTTTTGTTTATCTATACGACAATAAAAGGGGGAGGGGTTCCGTATCCCCCTTGACATATGGCAAATGCTCCTTGCTTTCGCGTGTGTGCCTTGTAGCTCTCGACAACATAACGCTACAGAGAGAGAGAAAGAGAGAGAGGCAATTGAAGATCGTCGATCAGATTAGTGTATGTATATATATGTATGTGATTCAATCATAATTATTACTATTTTATTTTTAAATTTTTCAACCTTTTTTTCACCATCAACACGAGGAAAGTCGTAGGGAAAAACTTTACATATATCATGTATTTACAATTGTACATTACTATACGTTACACCCTCGAAGAGCAATCGTGAAAACCACCCCCCCAATAGGTTGCGTGTTGAGATGATTATCGATAGAGATGTTCGGTTGAGATCTTTTAGCAAGTTGAAAAGGATGGTTTTCTCATTTGGCCAAGTGGGAATATGATGCACCAACATAATAATGTAGGTGAAAAGAAAGTTTGATAGAAACATGCAATGTAGTAACCGTTTTTGAGTTATCCCTTTCTCTTGCAATAACTTTATTTCTAAGAGGTAAAGTTAGCATTATCTTGTCTTTCCTTACTTGTGTCTACGAAAAAATTTCAATCAAATCAATCTCATCATGTGTTGTCTTATAATTAGCCCTGAGTCTCGGAGACCCCGGTCCCCCCCCTAATCCACATAAAATGCAAAACTATGTGAGCACTGTTTTTGAACATAAAAAGTCTTCTACACGCAACCTATTAAAGCAAGGGTCAGCTATGTGACTTGTTTAGTTGAGTAGAAAAAGACACTTTGTGTTTTATGATCATTCAAATGAGATAGACTTGGCTTTTGTCCCAAATGAAGTTTGTATGTGAAATTATTGGACCTCGACAATGAGCTAAACAAACAAATAGAGGAAGCGTCAACTACATGGTCACAATGGTCTTTACTAGAGGAAGTGTCAACTACATGGTCACAATGGCCCGCGCAACCAATCTTGTGACACCAAGATTGAGATCCAACGCTCTTTAACATACAACTTTACAAGATTTATCTTTGATTTTGCCTCCAACATCATCATTCTGAGGACTGAATCCGCTCAAGATAAAAAGCTTTCCCACTTTTGGGTTTGACAAATGAAGCTAACAATGAGGTTTGAGGTAAAAAAAAGAATTGAAATTCTTGGGGGTTCGTGAAAGCACAGATGTGAACTCTAAGCGATCGCACAAAAGCTGAATACGCTAACTGCTATGCTAAGTTGTCGCTTAGCTAACTCAAAGCAAAGCGTTACACAATTGACCTCATCTCTCACTTAAATTAAGGCCATAACTTCTTTTTTTTATAATACTCACAATTGTGAGTAGTATTGATAGCCGTTTTTCGGCTCTCCGTAATTGTCATAGTGAGTTACCCCACCCTACCAAAATCACCTAAACACTGTGGCTATTCTTACCTTTTCATTGTACATAGACGTGTGTGAGTTAGGGGCTTTTCCCATATCTTCTTAAAACCCTCAGCTAGCTAGTCACTGGGTTAGTTGAGCCAAAAAAATAAATAAAATCAAAAAAATAAAATATATTATGGCCTATTTGTGTGTAAATATTACATTGTATATATGGCCTAAATATATGATTTTTTATAATTATTTTGATATTTTATTTAAATATTTATACATAAGTGTGTGTTTTATTAAACTTATGTATGCCTTCTTTCATCCTCTTCCACCATAAGTGTATTTTTTGCCAATGTTTACATACTCTAACCTCATATTTTTCTTTTATACAAACCACCCCCACATTTTCACTCTCACCCTCGTGAAAACAAAAAAATTGATTTCTACTTTCTTAGTCATGTTTACTATATTATTTTCATTTACTTGCATATCTTTTCCTCTTTCACCCAAAATAATACAAAGAGGGACCATATCATATGATTCCAATATCTTTCCATATACATAATTCCTCCATATTTTTATTATTATTATTACTCATTATTCTAACACCATGTGCTCATTGAGCTAAAATCCATGAATAGTCCATACACTAGTCCCACCATGTATATATTGCTTTATTCACCAATAATCCTCTTCCATGCATGTGTAAAGGGCAACGTGGATGCTTTGTATTATGATATGACAAAGGAGGGGCTCACTCTTGGATACATTGTACAAATTCAACAAAGGAGGGGGCCACTAAAAGACTTTTGCAGGCATTAAAAACAGGCTTTTTGGTGAGATTTTTGGCACCCATCTCCACTCCAAATTTGGAGCGGTGGTCAAAAGAGAAAATATGGAACAAAAGCTGAATAATCATCTCAAAAATTTTGGTGATTTTTGGAGCAACCACCGGTGAGTTATGATGTTTTGAGTGGACCCCAATCTGCCCACTTTTCTCACAAGTAGCCCTTAGTCTTCTCTCACCTCTTTCCACACTTCTACACACACACACACTCCTCCCTCTCCTTCCCACTCCCAAACCTGCAACTCCGATGTCCTAATTCACCCTCTTCACCATTGCCACTTATCTCACACCTCCATAGCCTTCATCCTCCATTTCTACACCCCTAAGTGCTCCCCTTTCTCTCTACATATCTGTCCATATTACCATACTCTCTTCAGCTTTGTAAAGAAATTCAAAAAATCAGCAAAAAATCCAAGGTTAACCTCTGTAAATGAAGGCTTTTATCATGAATTTTCCAAGGTTTAAGGATAACATATCTTCATCGACACACGCTACTTCGCCATGCTGACCGCTTCTTCTTCCGGTGTTGTAAAGAGGTGAATGTCAACTTCTCCAGAGCTTCAATCTCTCTTTACAAGCTTATCCCTTCTCTAACTTTTCTCATCATATATTTCACCATTTGGTGAATGATTTTGTAAATATTTTGTAGTGATAATTACTAACTACTAACCACTAACCTTATTGTAAAATGCACCCCCTACTAGAGTAGGCACTCCCAAATTATTCACTCAATCCCTCTCTCCTTTCATCCTCAATAATTCTCTTCCCTTGAGCCCACATCCATGTGACTCAAAGGACAAGAGAGACCCACCCTCATTTAAAAAAATAAACATATGCATAATCTTTTATTTCTTCAAATAAACTTGATTAGGTCTAATCCTAATCGGAGCTTCTAAAACCTATAAATAGAGCCCTTCTCTCCCTTGTAAATTATCACATGATCACACTACACCACACCATTCTCAACATAACACACCACTCTTCAAGCCTAGTTGTGTAGAGTGTGTGCATTGTGAGTGCTCTATTCCATCACTACACATAGGTGCATAGAGAAGCTTGAAGTTAGTTATGCCATCTAGAGGAGTGGAGTGATACCATACTCTACATCACACTTGTAGCCTACTCTTGTCCAATAAATAAGATTCATAGTTTTGGGTGCAATTGTATGCTGCAACTACGACTCTTCTCTCCAAATTGACTTGATAAGCTAGCTCATCAGGTGGTTGAAGGTATATTGTCCTTGAAGTTTGTTGTGCCATTTCATGCTTGGTGGTTTGAGGGCATGTTGAATTGTTTGCCTAAAAGGTCAATTGTAAGAGGGTGCTCGGTGAGAGGGCTCCCGTGACCCTAAGACAATTTGTGTATTGGCAACAAGGTCAAGTTTTGTGTTTTCTCTCTATTTCTCATCAAGCTTTGTGTGCATCTAGTCTTTAAGGCTAAGACTGAGTTGCTCAAGTTAATTTGTGCTCTTTACCTCTCTCTGGCGTGGTAAATGCTTGTGTTTAGTGTGTGTGGCTATCTTGCATTCCCCTCTCTTTGTGCGTTTGAGTACAAGGAGATATCACGTGCGTCCTAGTTCGCATCTACAACTAGGTGGTGCCCCTTTTCTTGTTTGGTTTCTGGCTGTGGGTTGTTGTTGTCTCTGATTGTGCTTGCCCCAGTCCCATTTGAGCAGCACGCGAGCCTCAAAGGGTGTTTAGAGGCCGCTCTTCTTGTTGCCCGTCCCGGACCGCCTCAGTATATATATTACCATAGCAAAAATTACATCAAAAGCCACGCTCAAAATGAGCAGTGGCAGGACAAAAGCATACTAGACTTCAACAGTACCACATGAAGCAAGATACAACAGATCAGGCTAATTACGGAGCTACCCTCGACAATACAACCCAAAAGATCCTGCATGGTCGCCACAGAGAGCAGACCTCCTGCCACCACAAGGTGTACACCATCCAGACAGGAACCGAGTTGCAAAAGCATAACGAACAAACATATCATCACGCTAAACTAATGAAGGGGGGGAGCCCGAGCACTCCATCATCAATCGCTTAGGAGCCATCCACCAAAAATCTGGAGTCCGAATACTGCCACACCAAGCACCAGATGAGTGAAGCTTGGTTGTCACCGATAGGAGAAGACTGCAGGCTAATGAGCCATGCCCCATCCACGTCCCCCCACTCGCTACCATCGGGCATAGACATGTTGACTGCGTAGAAGCTACACGAGAAGGGAAGCCAGATGCCCCCTCCCGAGGCAAACCTCCACCCCCAAGGTCAAAATCACCAAGCAGAACTACATCCTCCAAAACACATGGACACTTCTTGCTACAGGCAGCTCTTGTGAGCGCCCCAGCTCTAAACGCCTCGCAAGCAAATCCCCCAGATGTCATGGTGATTGTAGTAGCACGTGAAGCCTCACTAGGGCCATAACTTTATTAGGTCCCTTACTCTAATGCCCCTCTTTAAAAAAACAGAGAAGTAAGTAAATGAAAAATTAAAATGGCATGCTTTCTTTTTTATTGCTTAAAAATATATCTATAGAGAGAAAGAGAGACTTAAAATTTGATAATTAACAAAAAGTATACTAGAAGCAATGATATGCTTAAATTAAGTTCCAAGATTTGATATGCTAAATATGTATCAAAATATAAAATCTTTAAATTTAAAACTAACATTCAAATCAAATGATAATATCTCTCTCTCTCTCTCTCTCTCTCTCTCTCTCTCTCTCTCTCTCTCTCTGTGTCACATGCCCACACACACACATGCCCGCGCGCACACATGCCCGCGCGCACACACACCCCAAACTCTCCCATGTGCATGCACAAAGTTTAAGAATTGACCTAAATTGCACATAAAATAAATCAATCAAATAAATTTGCAATGACATGGTGCATAATGTTGAATGAAGTAAATCCATAATACCTTCACAAACAGAATCGAAAACAAAATGCTTCCACGAATGTTCCAAAGAATTTTATTTTCATATTTCAATAGCAATCCATCAACTAGTTTAACAAGATTGCACTCACACTCACACGAGCAATAAAGCCCCTCACCTTTACTTATTCAAAGAAATCTTTAAATAAAAACTGATGGTTCTTTGTAGAGAAACAAGAGAGAACATTGAACTCACATCAAACTAGAGATTAAGTTCTCAACTCACATTCAAATTCATCATCACTTTGGTCAGCATGCCAAAAAAAAAATTGCCGTGCCATGTGGCATTAATCACTAAAATTTATTCAAATTTCACCAATTGCTCTAAGAGTTTAACATACTTGGAGCTTGAGGTCACGTCAAACGTTGAAAAATGACTCCTTCGACCCTTCTGACTAGACAGAGGAGATTGTCTCAAAAGGGAATATCTTTAGGCACCTGGGAGCCATGGATGTAACTCACAAACAAAGATTTCATTGGGTCTTTGAGAAAGTCGGAACAAAAATGAGAAGGTTTCTTCTCCCATTCCCGAGCAGGATTAAAGTGATAAACCATTTATGCTCCCTTATATTGCCTTCACCAACCCACTTCTTAAGATGGCTAAGTGTCACAGGAAAGAATTCTTAAAACCAGCAAAAAGATTTTTAAGGAAAAACAACACAAAAACCTCCAAACGATGGCAGTGGGCCAAATGGGAGTCAGTCACTCGACCAGTGGACCAAAGAGGTCTCAAAATTCTTAACCCCATTGCCCATGATGAGGCCCTGTGCGCCAAATTTATAATCTCCTTGGCTAAACAAGACCAAGCTTGGGCTATCATGACCAAGGATATGTTAGATGCAATTAAACTTGGTTTGAAGGTGGCAATTGGAAAGGGGTAGAGTTTCATGACAAACTTTTAGCCCCGACATGGTCTAGCCTAAGTCTATGTGGCATCTCAGGGGAACTAGTGAGGAATTGCAAAAGAGCAGCTAGGGTATTGGAGTGGCGGGGAGAAACCAGTACTTCAAGAACTCCATCTCGCACTGGTCCCCATGGCTCGCTAAAGTTGCAGGACCACCACAAAGCCCCTATTGAATAGAAACTGCCAGGAAAGTGAATAATCACGAGTTGAATTGGCTCGTTCACTTTTGGGACGGTAACAGTAAGAGTTGCAAAACTATTGACTTGTTGGCAACCCAGTATCAACTAAATGGCTTTGAGATATCGTTAGTCAACAGAGTGATAAAGAGCTGGACAAAGTTAATGCCAATCTGTGAATCCAGGATTGAGTAGAACGCCTGGAGATGGCTCGGAAGTTGTCTTTTCTGGAAACCTCATTCTAAAGGCATCTAACATGCATTAATGCATGAGAATTATTGGTCTAGCCTCCTCAACAAGATATAGAAGAGACAATGGCTGGAAGAATAGTGGGAGGAAGTCATGAGAACATCTAGAAGCCAAAGTGGCTGTAGTTTATGAAGATATTTTTGTGGAAGGTGATGTGGGGTGCTCTACTGACGGGCATAAAGATCCAGGAAAGAGGAATAGGGTCCGTTGGGGTGTAGGATAGCTAGTGAAAATCTAGCCCACCTTTTCATGGAATGTCAGGTGATCAGAGGCCTGGCAGGGAAAATCTGCAAGTGGGTCCAAAGGACATGGCATATCACGTTTTTCAAGATTGATTTGTTCCTTGGTGGCAAGAAGATGGGAAGTCATGATCTTCTTATTAGCACTCAAATTGTTAGGTACTTCTTCTTTCACCATATATGGCAGGCAGCGAGGGATTGTCGTGTGTTTGAACGAAACCTTGATGTAGAAAGCTTCTGAGAGATTATACAAGAAATCAGAGTGATGATCTATTTGCTCAGAAGTAAGCAAGACTCAGGAGACTGGTCTAGGGCTACCCATGCCATGTTGTCAACCTACAAGAAGTAAAAGCCTAGAACTATACTTCACCTACTTTGTAAAACCGGTTATGATTAGCCTTGGTGAGAGGTGGTGGACATCCAATCTGTAATCTTCAGCACCTCAAGGCTCGGGCATGAGCTTGAGGCTGTTTTGTAATTTTTATGATGTGCTTAATACAATTCACTCACAATTTGTGAGTTTTGCACCCCAAAAAAAAAAAGTTCAAGATACTACTCATAGCTTCTTCCTTTTTTTTTTTGCCATACCCACAATTGTGCCAAGTGGGGAGCTTATCTTTTGAAATGAAAGTACCACTACCTCTTTGGGTGGGGAAGCATAGGAAAACGCTAGAGTGTTTATGGGTTGCCGCGACGAACGTCCATAGCATAGCTCTCAAGCATCAACATATTTATCAATACAGGGGAAGCGACTCGGATGAGGCATGGGAACTCACTAGGGTGTCAATCCTAATGAAGTGAACTCGAAGAGATGCAACTTACTAATTTTACAAGTAAATCAAACGCATTACCGTCAAGTAATCTGCCTATGTCCTCCTACACCGTTCTTCAGCCATCACGCCCGTTTACCATGCAAATCATGTCGGAATCGCACGAACCTTGAAGGGAAGCTACCGGGGGTTATCTGGAACATATCCTATCACTGTCACAGCATTCTGGAGAGGTACAACGATCGCGATAGTTCGTCCCAAAGTTAGCAAAAACAGCGAACAAGTGATCCTAATGGGTCGTTTTAGGGTCCCTAAAGCCTCTCCTAGGGTCAAAACAACATGAAACACGCATATAGACACTCAAAACAGCGATTTAAGGCCTCAAACTCGTAGTTGAAAACCTACACCGAATCTTGAATGATTACACTTGAATGAAAGAGCAAGAGGAGAGGAACACAATGCAATAAGCAAATCTAAATTTGGATTACCGTAGCCGCAATGGCGAAGATTACAAGTTTGAACAAGAAGGAGCTTTCAAACGTGCGCTGTCTTCTCAGTTCTCCATTAAAAAGATTGTCCTCAAACTTACAAAAATTTACCTTTATAGATTAGGTCTTTACAAAATGGCTTGTCCGGCCACAACCTCCCACCTCTAATTGGCTCTCTAATATACAATTGCTCCCATAAGAATAATCATACATCCTTTGACAATTTTCCGGCTTAGAGATGCTTCTTTACAAAAGAATTTTACAATGGTTTCTTAGAAAAATATGATCTTCTGGCCACGGCCGCTGGTTGCTTCGTCCGCCAAACACTCCCCCCTTCCTTATCCTTGCACGCCCTCGTGCATGTTCAGTGCTTTGGCCGTTGATGTGGCTCTAATGAAGCGAGTGTCGCTGAAAAAATTCTTGTTCGCAGGACGGCTTTGAGGGCTTCTGGATGCTGTCTGAATGGATTTTCCGATAAGGTGTGTTGGTATGCTACGTACCTTGCCTTGAGGTCCTTCCCCATAGGATGGAAAGTCCTTGAATCCATTTCGAAGAATCCTATGAAGAAGGCCTCTTCAAATGTCTGCAAGTAATGTGAGGGTAGGTACATTAGCCTTGAGTACATGGCCATCAAGATGTGCCGTGGCGGTGAATCCTGTAGATTCCAGCAGATGCCTCTGTGTCCTTCCAAGAACAGATTCCACGGATGATCGTCGCCTTCAGTGTCTTTAAACACGTGGATGCAGGTGACGATCATCCGGGCTATCTTCACTAACATCTGGCACGCCAAATCGAGGACATCCCACAGCAAAGTGACTGTTGAGTTCAGTGTGCTGACCATGTAGGCCACCGTAGAGAGTTGCTGCGCTGTCAGAACCGGGTAATTCAACTTGTGCGGCCTTTATCCCTTCCATGTGGTGAAATCTTTCCAAGTGCGTCTTCGAGGGATTGGGCAGAATGTAGGATCTATTTGTATATGTTGAGGAGCGTTATGGTAATTTGTTAGATCATGTGGCCTTTTGTCCAACCACTTCTGCCTCCACTTGGGGTGGTCATCGATAAGCATCTGAGCTTATTCCATTGTGAGTGCAATGCCTTCATAACCCCCTTCTTTGTTTTGTGGCAAGGCTGGCCGCATCTTTTCTTTCCACAAAATTGCCTCATGGCATAGCAGAGGAAACGGGAGGTACTCATGGCCAAATCCTTCCACCTGCTCTTCTGGTTGTAGGTATGCTAGGGTTGTTGACTCCAGTATCTTCTTTTTGTAGAGCATGTACTCCTTGGCTCGCCCCTCTGGCATGTCCTGAATGCTCTCATTGAGCTCATCTCTTATATCCAGATCGGGCCCTTCAAATTCCTGCTCCTGTTGCCCTTGGTGTGATGTTCCAGGCAAATCTGGCACTTGTTGTCCATGCAGCAATTGTGGTTGAGTCTGGGCTTTTTCTGCTATGATTTGCTGTTGAAAAACCAGATCTTCTTTTTCCTTTAGCAGCGTGTCACCGATCTGCTTCTGAATCTGTAGTTCGGCGCTTGCTTGAGCTAGTTGTTGCTCCATTTCTTTTAACTTTAGCTCATTTGCCGCCGTCTGGGCCACCATCCCTGATACGAGCAGCTGCCTTTGAAGCTTCTCTTGCTCTAGCTCTGCTTTTAGCACTGCTATAGTGTTCACTGCCATGGCATCGTCAGATGTGGAGACCAATGCCCCAGCAGGTTCCTGATTCGCCATTAAAGTCGTCAGAGTGCCTTTGAAAGTGTTGTAGGAACTGCTGAGTCTTTGGAATTTTGCACTCTCGTAGGCAAGCTGCTCTGTTTCTTTCTGGACTCTTTCCGTCAGCTCTTGGCACTCCTTCTCTTTGGCTGTCAAGTCTGTCCTGACGTCCACCAAGTCTTTGATTAGAGACTGAGCCTGCTGTCGCTCAAGGTCTCTTTCCTCCGTTGTGCGTTCTAGTTGCGTCATCGGGCTCTCTAACTCTTCTTGCCCTGATGCTTGCTTTTGTTGGGTTTCCTGTACCTACCTTTCCTTTTCACTCAGCACCACATGCTGACACTGGAATTGCCGTTCTAATTCCCGTAGAGTTTGCTTGTAATCAAATCTAGCCACCACCTGGCAGGTTTCTTGGTATCCGATGGATTCTGTAGGTGGTATAACTTCCTTTTGCGAGGTTGAAGGGGGAGGAGTTGGATGTTTTTTGTTTGATGGAGAAGGGGGAGGAGGAGGAGATTTTGGTGATGGAGGAGGCGATTTTCTAGGCGAGGGAGGAGGTGATTTGGGTGAGGGAGGAGGCGGACTTGATTCTTCTCGTACATGTCTCTTCTTGGAAGTCTCTTCTCCTTGTTGCGAAGCCGATGCTTCCGCTTTTCTTTTCTTTAAAATCCTGATTATTCTTTGGCGGGTGAGATCCGCCTCCCATCGCGCTTCCAGATTCCTGTCTCTTTGGATCTTTTTAAGCTGTTCCGCCTGATTTGTCTCATCATCCGCGTCTTTCTCCTTCGTTCCTTCAGTGGACTACGAAGAAATGTCCACTTCCGTAGCCTTCTGTTCTGCTTCCAACCTTTGCTTCTGAGCCCGTAGGCGAGTTGCATTTTCTATCCTTTCTTGCCTTTCCCTTTCGAATCTTTTTTTTTGTGCCTATTTGTTTCAGCCGCTCAAGCATGTCGGTCAGCCCGCAATTTGGTTCGTCTTTCCTCGACTCTTTTTTGAGCTTCCGCATATGCTTTTTGCATGTCCGACTGCGGTACTGCACTTCTCTCACTTCTTTTTCTCTCTAGCGGCTTTGTGGAGTCTTCCTCCTTGCTTTCCTCAAACTCTGAAGGCACTTTGTCTTTAGAATCTTGAGACTTTTCTTCATCATCTGTCTCCATTTTTTCTTCATCACTCGAACTTTTATTGGTGGCCTTTGCTGAGCCCGATGATGTTGCGCCAGGGGTCGTCCTTACGGAATGAGCAACCAGCTTGGCTTTCTGGATCAGGGCCATTTGAGAGCTGGCAGCTAGCAAATCTTCGATCATTCCCAAAGCCTGGTATGCTATTCTGGTTAGCATCGGCCCTGCACTCATGTAGCTTTTGTTTTTTGCCGAACTTTTCAAATTCGATTCAATCAGATTGTCCAGAATGTAAGAACCGTAGTCACAGCGAATGGTTCTATTTTCTACCATTGCTAGAGCCATGACTACAGCAATGTGCAGGATTGGCTCGGTGTAGCGAGGAGGCTTTTGTACTCTGAAATGCTGAGATATCAATCTCATCGGCAATTCCAGCTCTCCGTAAATCATGTCATTGTATTTGTATTTATTTTCCTTTGCTTTGACGAATGCCTTCTCATTGTCCAGTGACTTTGTCTTCGCTAGAAAATCGTGTTGCCCTGGAAGGAAATGTAAAGCTTCGTTGATGATTTCCTTCGTGATCTTTACTTTCACCTTTGACCCATCCTTGTCTGTGAGCATTGCCTGCCCATCATATTGTATCGAGCTCATGAGCTCGTGGGCCCTCATGTAATCTGTTCCTCATGGCTGTAATCTGAAAAATTGCTCCAAGTGTACAGCTCGCACTACCTCTATTACCTCCGGCCTTTGGTGGAGATTCCATATCTCCCGTGGCATGATAGTTGTCTTTACCAAGTCACCATCCGCATCTTTAAACTTCGAGATGAATATGTGGGCAGGGATTTGAGCAAGTATTTCATCCGAGATGTGAGCCTTTTCATTTGTGGTGAGCTCCTCCACTTCATATGGTGTTGTTGTCCACTGCCTTTCTTTCTTTTGGCGAGGCATTCTGTGTCAGGAGAATCACAAGCTGTCAGGATTTTCCCTTCGCAATCAATCGCATTTAGACTTTTAGTAAAAAATAGTTCAAAAGTTAAAATTGATCATAACTTGAACAAATTTCATCCATTCTTGTCCATATTTCACCACTGGGACTAGGAAGACTAGAGCTATGATTCATAAAAATCTGAGCCAGTTCTGGGTCTGAGGTACACCGATCGCGATCGTAGTACAGAGGCCAAATTTAGATTTGATCACATGAGTGTGTTGCTGATAATTGGAGGGTCATTTTGATCCACCCTGTGTGTCATTTGAACCACTCTTGAGTTTACAGGTCCCATTTCTGGGTTACAAGTGGGGTTTGGACTAGGCTCTGACTTTTCCTGAGTTTTTGATATCCAAATGGCTTGAAACTTGGTTGGTGACTTGAACAAGATGTATACAAGGGATCTGATAGGTTTTTGTCAAAATTTGAAGCTGAGGTACACCGATCGCGATCGGTGTTCTGGGCCTGTTTTTGGTGAAAACTAGATGGTCATGAACCCTTAAGCCTACCTAGCCCACTGATGATTTATTTCCAAGTTTGGACTTAAAATGAACAAATTAGAGCAATTTTTCACTGTTTGACCATATTTTACTAAGTCTAACCATATTTGGTTTTCTTGATGAATTTTGGATGGATCCTGGAGTTAGTTGAAGCTAGTTTAAGAGCTCCCACTACTTCCATGATGTTCTGCTACCATTAGCCTACTCCATTGTCTGATTTTGACCTTATCAGGCACTTTATACCCTGTCTTAGGAGGTTTTTCAGATTTGTGCATTTTTCAGGCATTCCTTGGATATCCATGTGATATTTGAGCATCCCTAAGTAACCTTTTGGTCTTTGGCATTGGCTTGGCTCCAATTCTATCTTTGTGTGATCATTCGAGACTGAGATCCATTCGAGGGTTTCTACAACTGTTCTGACTCTCAGTCGGACAAGTGTACCTTTCAAACCATCCATCATTATTTTTAACAGGATTTTGGCAGTTGTAGGTCATTTTTTCCCTTTTGGTTGTGTTTGACAAATTGGGCCCATTCCATGAGCAAAATTTGTGTATTTTCCTTGAAAATTCAAGAGAGTGTACTTTTAATTGAGTTCCAAGCATGGGCCAAGTCAAAAGTTGCAAAATCTGCATCTGGGGGCACCGATCGCGATCGTACCATGGAGGCCAAAATTGATTTTAACACCAGCAGATTGTAGGCGAGGCTGAGGGTAGGTGTTTTGCAAGATCTCTCCCAATTTTTGTCTGTGAGGTACACCGATCGCGATCGGTGTACCACCACCAAATTGTGATTTGACCACATGGCTTTGTTCCTAACCTTGTGGGGAGCACATTGATGTGTTATGTGGCTGAAAAAAGTTTTGATTGGATGCCTCTAAGGGCCCTTGACCTCTTTGACCCGATCCGACTTTGATTCGATCCCTTCGCTCGTTTGTGCAATGATTCGTGCTTGCATGCATAATAGACTTGATCTTTACTTGATAGGGAACATACCTGTGAAATCTGGTGTGGAATGCTGGCTCCAACCGTCCATACGGGGTAGAAATGTGACAGCTTGCTCTGGGTCAAAAAGCTCTCTCCTTCTCTCTCAAAAGGTGAAAATGACCAATGAGCTAGAATTTGGCCTACCTGACCTATATCTTCCCGAGATTTCCGTGACACAGGGCTGATTTTTCTCACCTTTGATCCCGATATAATCTGCATACCACTTGTGGGTCGAACCGTTTGTCATTCCGGCATTGTATGACCATTTGATGCGATTTTGGCAAAATGTAGTCATGATCATTAAGGCCAAAATTTGACATCTTCATATTAGCTTCATATCCTTCATGCTTGATAACCTTATCATGATACTTCGGCGTTTGCTTCCAGAACTTGATTCCGACACTTGTGAGCGAGATTTTTTAATTTTTGATGTTTATTAACGAAAATCAAACAAAATAAATTGAAAATACTTATCAACTAGCAAAAGTTAGCCAAAATTATTATACTCACCCCTAAGCATATATTTTCTCTAGAAGCATCCCAATGCTCTGGATTTTGTCATTACAGCTCATTATTATGCTGGTTGGATGATACAAAAACGCTAAAAATGCCAGGTTTTGATCGAATATGTTCGAAACTGAACTCTAAATAATGAAAAACCACACACATTATGTACATATATACACGTTTCACCACTTAATAGCCCTGACTGTTGCTAGATTCATCAATTAC
Source organism: Adiantum capillus-veneris (assembly GCF_014529385.1). Lineage (NCBI taxonomy): Eukaryota > Viridiplantae > Streptophyta > Polypodiopsida > Polypodiales > Pteridaceae > Adiantum > Adiantum capillus-veneris. Next base: position 62,459,565 of record NC_140941.1, read on the forward strand.
TCCCCCCTTCCTTGTCTGAGTCGTCCCGGACAAAGGTTGGGTGCATGTGCATGGGTTTCGAAATCTGTGTCTATGCATAGCCGTGTAATGTGACCCTATTCTGATGTTTGAGACAATGCGTTGGGTAACAATGTGTTGTGAAAGATGCGGGGACTGAAAGTTGTTTTCAGTGGCTTTTGCTGGCGAGGGTAGCTGTTTATGGAACAGGAGAGCTTGCAATTGAATTTCTCTTTCCCTCATTGTTGGTGTTGTGACGGCAACTATTTTTGGAACCCATTTATATGTGGTTTGTTGCATCTTTACAGATTTTGCTTTATTTTTCACCGATTTCCAGTGCCATTTGGGAGATTCAGGCTTCTTGTTTTGAGTTTTGGGTTTCCTTTCGAGCTCTGTCGTTGAAACTTTAGTGTTCTCCAGTTTTGGTTTCCATTTCCACTTTGGAGTAACTTTTGTAGGTCTTGGAGATGATGCTGCTTCCGTCTGGAGTTTGTCCTTAGGTAGCCAGATCTTGCTTGGTTTGTTGGTCAGCAATGTTTTCTTTATCCAGACCTTCTGACTAACCTTTGGTGGTGTTTTTGGCTGATTAACCGGTTGCTTATTGTCGATGGGGATACTCGACCACGAGTGATCTGTTTTGGCGAATGGAGACATGTACACGTTAGAGTCGTGTGTGTACCTTAACGCATGTTTTGACCATTCAGCGACTGCATTGTATGTTCTCATCCATGGAACTCCCAAGCATATTTATTCTCCGATATCTCCGTCTTTCATTACGAAAAATTGATGTGGGCAACTATTTCCATCAAGATTGATTGGTAAGTTTACTATCCCCAATGTTGGCATTGTTACACCGTTTGCTGCTTGTAGATCACATGTGGATTGCACTAGGGGTTCATCTGTAAGCACCTTGTAAGTGGAAAAGTTGACCGCATTGACTCTTGCTCCTGTGTCAATCAATGCTCGCTGATATCTGCCATGCGGGAATCTGACATTGATGCGAACATCGATTCCTTTTTTCCATTGCTCATCAGTTTGAATTATAGACAAAGGAATTTGAGCCGTGTCTGCTGGTGGAGGAAGTCTTTGTTGTTGTAAGGTTTGTTTTCTTTTTAAAATCCTGACTTTGGCCACTTCTTGCGCTTGAGCTTTTGTTTTCTTTTCTTTGTTCTTGCGCTCCTTCGCAGCGTGTATTTTAGCAAGCATCTCTGTGGTTAGTGGTATGTTGTATTTCTTTAGTCTGCAACCACTAATCCAGTGGGCATTTCCTCTCCCTCTAATGTCTCAAGTTTGATGGCACCGCTAGATGATATGTCATGAATTCCATTTCCTCGCTTTTTGAGTTTCCGGGAATGTTGTTTCAGGGTATACATTAAGACGTAATCCCCAGTAGCAAATTCCTTGCTGATAACATGTTGATCAAAGAAAGATTTCATGTTTCGTTTTTGCGCGTAGATTGATGCAATGGCTCTCAATCTAGTTTCATCCAGTTTTTCCAAGACATCTACCTGATTGGATAATTCATGGCCCGTCCATTCTAATTGTTTAACGACTCGAAGCGTGGGGATAAGGAATTCAAGTGGCAATATCGCTTGAATTCCATAAACCATGTTGAACGGAGTCGTTCCGATCGATGTTTTGTAAGCTACTCTAGATGCCCATAAAGCAGAATGCAGCTTTTGATCCCAGCCAGCTCTCAAGTCGCCGACAATTTTCGTGAGAATTGTCACCAAAATTTTATTCGTACTTTCTGCTTGGCCGTTCGCTTGTGGGTGATAGGGGGCGGACTTCCTGTGAATTACCATGAATTCGTTCAATAGGAATTTGATCACCTCATTGATGAAGTGAGTGCCTCTATCGCTCACGAGCTCAACTGGTAAGCCATATCTGGTGAAAATGTTCTCATACAAAAATTGTGTTGTCGTTTTTGCATCATTTATGGCTGTTGCTTTAGCTTCCATCCATTTTGTTAGATAATCTGTTGCCACAATAATGTATTGAGCGTGCGTTTTATATCCCGGAGGCGCTATCGGTCCTACAAAATCTATTCCTCGTTTCGCAAATGCTCTTGCCCATCATTGGCCTCAAGGGCATATCATCTCGTGCTCTATGAATTTTTGTTTTCTGGCAATCGTCACATCGTTTCACAAACTCTTCTACGTCCATGAATAGCGTAGGCCACCATATGCCTGCAAAAATAAGAATTGCTTTGGCCGGTTTGTCAGCTGAGAAATGTCCACCAGCTTGTCCGCCGTGTGCTTGCTCTAAGATAGGAATGTATTCCTCTTCAGTCGCGCACATTCTCAATTGATTGTCTTTTTCCCTCTTGTAAAGAGTGTCCTCAATCAGTACGTAGTTTTCTGCCTCTTTCGTGATCGTTTTGATTCATGATCTACTCATCCCTTCAGGCAGTATCCTGGTGGTGAGGTATTCAACAATGTAGTTACTCCATTGGGGTGCTACAGATATTCTGAATAGAGTCGCGTGCTCTATTGTCTTTTGAAGCGTGCATTTAACGCAAGATTTGACATGCATGTGAACACTATGTCGCATTTTTTGCCAATACACACCTATTCTCATCAATCTGTGATACATCTATGCATGCCCATTGTGAATCCCGGTTGTTTGTACATGAGCTTGGTTTAGGTACAATTTCCGTTCACTCGATTCAACACAAAGCCTAAGGATTTGATCCGATCCTTGTTTGTATAGCCTGCCCGCCAACATTACCAATGATCTGGATGTTGTAATGGTAGATGGTTTTCTTGTCACATTCATTGACCCGATAGTCAGCAATACATCCTCGCTCCATCTTGGAACCATTTCTATATTGAACAGATATGCATCTGGAAAATCATCATCAACTCCTACAGGGTTTTCTCCATGCATCATTCTAGATAAATGATCCTCTCTTTGGTGTGTAGTTCCTTTCTTGACTACTACTGTGAAGTCAAACTCAAGCAGTATGATGAACCATCGAACAATTCTCCCCGTACTGCAAGGTTTGTTCACTAAGTACAGCAGTGCTTGGTGATCAACGAAGAATACAAATTTATTGGAAAGTAAGTAGTGTCTAAACTTTTTCACCGCATAGACCATACCCAATTCCTCCCTCTCAGTTGTTGTGTAATTCTTCTCTGCATTGTTTAGTTGTCTACTGGAGTAACTTATTGGAAAATCCATATTTTTCTCTCCAGGTTGTGCAAGTATGCATCCTATTGCATATACTGATGCATCTACGTGGATGTGAAATATCTTTTCCCAATCCGGAGCCTTCAAAATTGGAGTGGAAATTAATCTCTGCTTCAACGTTTGAAAAGCTTCCTCGCACTCCTCTATCCACTCAAATTTAGTTATCAGAGCGTAAAGTGGTTTTTCAATTATAGCGTATGAGTAGATAAATCTGCGATAATATCCACAATGGTCCATAAATGCATGTACCTCCTTCACCTTTACTGGTCATGGTAGATCAACAATGACGCTGATCTTCTCCATGTCTGTCGAAATACATTTTCTGGACACTATATGTCCCAATATTTTGCCCTGTCTTACCATGGAGACACATTTCTCCGGATTCAAGAAAATCCGATACAGTCTGCATTTTTCGAACACCTTGGTCAAGTGCTCTATGGCTCCAGTCTTACAAGGGAGTGAACACACAAGTCATCCATGTAAATTTCTAAGAACTGTCTTAGATATTCTTTAAAATCATGACCCATCAGCCTTTGAAATGTGTCTCGTGCATTTGTTAGGCCAAAAGCCATTACCCGAAATGCAAAAATACCCCATTCGATTGCGAAAGCCGTTTTATGCTGATCCTCTGGCTTTATTGCGAGTTGGTTGTAACCCGAAAAGCCATCTAAGAAGCTATAAGCCTCTTTGCATGCCACCCTTTCTATTACATGATCAGTAATGGGTAGGGGATAGTTGTCTCGAATTGTAGCCGCGTTTACTTTCTTGAGATTGACACACACTCTTAACTTTCCATTTTTCTTCGGGACCACCACAATCGGTGAAACCCATTCGGTATGCTCAATTTCGTAAATAAATTCTGTCTCCTTAAGTTTATCTATCTCCTCCTTGATCTTTTTGGCAAACGTTTCATTGTAAGTATAGGGACGTTGTCTGCAGGGTTTGGTGTCATTCTTAAGGGGTATTGTGTGTTGACAGATACTAGAATCCACCCCCTTAAGATCTTTGTATGACCATGTAAACACATCTCTATACTGTTTAAGAGTAGCTACCAAAAGCTTTTCCTCTTCTTCAGTAAGATCCATGGCAATATATGCAGGTTTTGGATCTTCTCTTGGCTCCACTAGATCTATTCGTTTGGCTTTTTCAGGACCGTCGTACGATGTGCCTGGTTCCTTCAATTCCCTCATAGGTTGTTGCACTATGATTTTCCTATCTTGTATGGTATACTTCTTATAATGGGACGGTGCATCCATCTTGTCAGAACTCGTGTCCTCATTCGTTTCAAAGTCAGTCGTCCATATGTCTCTGAGGGTTCGCTTGAGCTTATTGTACTCTGTTTTCCTCTCTGTTTTGGTCATTCCAGACTTTTTTTCCCCCCTTTCTGCGACTTAGTCGTTTGCTTCTCGTGTCTGTTCTTCTTGTTGTTTTTCCGCGGTTTAGTTTTGATAAACTGGCCAATGACTTCGTCTTTGACACAATCCTCAGCTTTGACAAGCTTTAGATATCCCGTTCTGTCATCGACAACAGGCATCGGATTATGCTTATTCACCCTTGATTTTCTAGTTCGCTTGGATTTATACCGCTCCTGTCGACTAGGTTTTTGGTTATGAAACTCGTAAAACCTGTCCTCTCTTGACCTGTGTTTCCTATTCGTCTCTGATGCGCTTGATCTTTCATCATCAGCCTCTATTAGTTGGATTTCATCGTCCAGTGAGTGATGGAAGGTCACAACATAGTGAATCCGTGAATTCTTCCTTTGTTCGATTCCTATCGTTCACTACAGATATCTCGTCAATTATTCTTTTACACTCGGTCTCCCGTGGAGGTTCTTCTTGTTCCTCACTCTCCGATCCTGACTCAAGGATGACGCTAGCCATTTGCAATGTTACTAGGTCGTATCCTTCTTCGTCACAAAATTTTGTAGGTGTACATTCGTTAACACATATGTCCAAGGTTGACAATATTTGAGTCCACTCGAATGGCTCAAATAAATGTTCAGGAAAAGGTTCTGGGAAATAAGACTCGTCATCTACGGATCTTTCCAAAACGCATTCCTCTTTGATTATCTCTCCACAATCAGATGCTCCACACATCCAGACATGCGCTTTCGTTTGCATCCATGCAGGTATTTCCTTTTCATTTACAGTGGTTGAATTAAATTCTTGCACTGGTGTTTTTGCAACGTCTCTATAGCTGTGATCCTTCATGTTGATCTTCGTTATTAGCTCTTTGTGCCTTAGGTAGATTTGGTCATACCCCCAATCTTGTATCATTTTGAGTTGATGCATAAAAGGTCATCCCAAAATAATGTCAAAGTTGTTCGTTTTTCCAAAATCCACCACAGCAAAGGTGCGCTCATAGTTAATTCCACACGAAGTTACAACTATTTGGTCCAGGATTCTCAATGGTCTCTCTACATACCCATCTGCGAGTTGCAGTTTCATTCTCGTTTTCTTGAGAGCTGGTCGGCCCCACTTCTGCCAGATTTGCTTGGTAGCAATCGCCACTCCCGCTCCACTGTCTAGGATAGCTATCGTTTTTATATCCTGATATTCCACAGGTAGGGTTGTATTCCCCTCCTCGCCTTCACAGTAATCTCCGACCTTGTTTATAGGCACTGGTTGGGCTTTGGGTTGACTTTCCTGTTTGTTTTCTTCTCCCGTAGGGTTTTTCGGAAGAGGAATCTTTACTCCCTTGTGCTCCAAATGTTTCCCCATGTCTTTCCATAAGTGTGGTCTGACTTTCAAGAGTTCGGACAACGTGATTATGCATGTTATAGGTGTCGATAGCATCTCTTGAAGACTTTTTGTGTCAACCATATGTGGAATAGTTCTCGTTTGGGATGGAACTAATCTTATCTCCGATTGTGCCTCATGTTCACCTATAAATGAAGGCAGGGTTTTCAAGGATTGGGCTTTACTTTCCACCGAAACCTCCGTTCCCACATCCCCATACAGCGATTGTATATCGGCTGGATAAAATCCGTTATCCAGGTTAATCTCAGGAATTGGAGCAGACTATAACGTCGCGCTTCCGTTCTTTCTGTCTCTAATGGTTTCCCATAAGTGTTGGCGCCATTGTTCTTCAACTTCTGGAATTGGCATCATCGTCAATGACTTAGCATCATCAGTCGTGTTCGGTACCACTCGATGATCCAGTGACAATATTGTTTCAGGCCTGGGTTCATTTACTTGTTTTAGTTCATCGATTTTTAATTTTTCTCACTCTTTTTGAATCAACACTTCTTGTTCTGGGGTTCTAACCATCTTAGGTTCAATCAACGCCTAGGCTGTCTCAATGAGGTGTTTACACATTTCCAAACGCTTTGTTTCCACTTCTGGTTGAAGATAAGTTAACCATCTTTGCTCTAAAGTTTGGTTTGTTTTTAGCCTTGCTTCGTACGCTTGTAATAGAGCATCTAACGGCTCTAGCACTTTGTCAACCAAGACCGATCCTCCTACGGACGCTTTCCTCGGCTTGTTGTTAACCTCAGCGTTTTACTGTCTCTCTCTTGTTTGAGTTGCTCCTTCGTTTCATGCAATTCGTTTTGCATGGCAATTTGACTGTTCAACCTTCTCATTTTCATCCTGTCTCATTTCGCCTTCCAGGATTTTTGCTGGGTTCTCACGGATAAGCTCTCATTTTCTGTGGGTATCGGCAACTCGACCTTTACCTCCATGGACTCGTTTTTCCTTAAGTCCTTGGCTTCGGCTCTGGTTATCGCATTGATTTGGATCATGGGATTGGTTTCTGATCCGCTGCTTGCACCTGGTATCACCCCCACAATATTCATAGTCGCTTTTCCCTTGTTGTCCAGATTTTTTGGGCAATCTGGCAATATGTGATTCACACCACATCCGTCACAAAACCCAAAAATTTTCACTCTTTCGCCTTTGAAAGGACAATTAGGCTCCCAATGATCCGTACTTCCACAGCTATAGCACTGTCCAATTGGTGTTTGATTTTGAGGAGGTGGTTGTTAGGAAATAATACGTAGCTAAATAGATAATTGAGTAGATTACTTAATGGAGAGAGAGAGATTTACATAAATGAGATTATAGAGTATAGAGAGAGAGAGAGAGAGTACACACGATATACGTGGTTCACCCAATGTGGGCTACGTCCACGGGAAATCAGCCACTCAATGGCTTTAGTACTTCAAAACAAGAAGTAGTTTACAAAGGGATTATACCCTTAATGGAGCTCCCGCCTTGCTTCACTCTCACCACCTCACACTCACCTTGTTGCATCAACTTCACACTATGAAATGTGTGTAGAAATGGCCTCCTTTTATAGGCCAAAAGGGCTGCCCTCTCTTATGAGAGACAGCCATGTGTAGCCGTCCCTGTGCGAATAAGTCCAAATCGGACCCTCCAATCCACCCATGTGTGGCCGCCCTTGAGAAGACAAGTCCGCTTTTGAATTCGGCCACCCGCCATTGAATTCGGCCACCGGCAACCGGCCATTGACTTCCGACCACCGGCCATCGGCCATTGACTACCGGCCACCGGCCAACCGACCGATTGTTTTCCGACCACTTTCTGGCCGCCGTCCGGCCATAATATTCTGGTGAAAAAGAATATTCCGGCGAAAAAAAAAGTCTCGGGGGCCTCCGCCCCCGAGGCCTTTAAAGTTGCCCCTGATTCTTGTCCGTGAAAATTTTGATTTCCGGTGAGTGATTTTCCTTTACGCACGATGGCTTGTCCCCATAATGGGGGCCTTACAAATGTGCGCTTTTACCACAGAGAATTACAAGGGTAAATCAGGCTCCATACTTAACAATCTCCCACTTGGAGACTGATCTCCAAACCAAACCTGTGACTGCTTTCCATTCTGGCTTCTTATCCTTGAATGCCGATTGAAGATGAGCAAAAGCTCAACTTCTCCTTGTTGACCACCTTTGTAAACATGTCTGCAGGATTTTCACTTGTATGCACCTTTCCTAGCTTTAGCTGTCCTCTTCCAAAAGAGTACGTATGAAGTGATATCTCACCTCAATGTGCTTTGTCCTTGAATGAAAGGCTGAGTTCTTTGCAAGATGGATAGTGCTTTGGCTATCACTGTACAACACACAATTGTCTTGTTTGAATCCAAGCTCTTCTAAGAATCTGTGAAGCCACATAATTTCTTTGCTTGCCTCCGTCATTGCTACATACTCTGCTTCCATGGTAGAAAGTGAAACCACTTTCTGCAGCTTTGAAGCCCAGCTTACTGCTGTGCCTCCAACCGTGAACACATAGCCAGTAGTGCTCCTTCGAGTATCTTTTTCACCTGCCATATCTGCATCAGCATACCCTTCTAGAAAAATATCAGTTCCTCCAAAATACAAAGCATTTGTTGTTGTCCCTTTTAGATACCTAAGTATCCACTTCACAGCTTGCCAATGCTCTTTACCTCGGTTTTCCATGAACCTACTCACAACTCCCACTGCATGTGCAATGTCTGGCCTTGTCCAGACCATAGCATACATTAGAGAACCTACTGCTGCAGCATATGGAACTTTAGACATATAGGCTATCTCCTCTTGTGTCTTTGGACACATATCCTTCGTTAGTTTAAAATGACCAGCCAAAGGTGTAGAAACTGGTTTTGCATTTTGCATTGCAAACCTTTCTAGTACCTTCTTGATGTAATCTTCTTGAGATAGCTTTATTGTCTTCTTCGTCCTGTCCCTAGATATTTTCATACCAAGTATCCTCTTTGCAGCACCTAAATCTTTCATTGAAAAAGATTTGGACAGCTCCTCTTTTAGGTCTTTGATGTCCTGCATGTTAGCACTTGCAATCAACATGTCATCAACATACAACATTAGGATGATGAATTTCCCATCTCCCAAATTCTTCGTGTAGACGCAGTGATCCGAGTTGCATCTTGTGAATCCATGATCCAACATCCATCGATCAAACTTCAAGTACCATTGTCTTGATGCTTGCTTTAAACCATACAAGCTCTTCTTTAATCTGCAAACCATTTTCTCCTTACCTTTTACTTCATACCCCTTTGGTTGAAGCATGTAGATTTCCTCCTCTAAGTCACCGTGAGGGAATGCCGTATTTACATCCATTTGCTCGAGATTTAGATCATGAGCAGCCACAAGGCTTAAGACAAGCCTAATTGAGTTCATTTTTACAACAAGAGAAAATATTTCATTGAAGTCAATACCTTTCTTTTGAGAAAAACCTTTTACCACAAGCCTAGACTTGTACCTTTTCTTCCCACCTTCTTCTTCCTTCACCTTGTACACCCATTTGTTTTGAAGTGCCCACTTACCTTTAGGCAACTCAACCAATTCCCATGTTTGGTTGCGATGTAGTGAGTCCATCTCCACTTGCATGCTCTTCGTCCATTCTTCTTTGGATTCATGTTGCATAGCTTCTTCGTATGATTCCGGCTCTCCAGAATCTGAGATCAAGAGATGGTTGAAGGAAGGAACAAACCTTTCTGGAGGTCTACTTGATCTTGTAGATTTTCGGGGAATAGGTTGAGGCTCCTCATTTGGTTGACGTTGTTGCACATTGTCACCGTTTGCAGTCCTTGAGTCTTCACCGTCCTCAAGCTCCATGTACTCATCACCTGTTTCTTTTGTTTGTTTTCTTTCCAAGTAATTTTTGTATATATTTTGTTCGTTAAAAATTACATCCCTACACCTTAAGATTTTACCATCTTCAGGATTCCATAGGCGATACCCAAAGTCTCCTTCTCTATAGCCAATGAAGAAACACTTTTTGGACTTTGCATCTAACTTTGATCTTAGGCTTCTATCTATGTGCATGAAAGCCTCACACCCAAACACTTTGAGAAATGCATAATTCACTGGTTTACCTGTCCATGCCTCTTCTGGAACTCCCCCATCCAATGCCGTTTGAGGGTGACCGATTGATTAAGTACACAGACGTACTTACAGCTCCTGCCCAAAGCTCAAGCGGTAGGCCTGCATGTAGCCGCATGCTTCGTGCTCGTTCCATGATTGTCCTGTTCATCCTTTCCGAAATCCCATTTTGTTGAGGTGTCCTTGGGGTTGTCCTTTGCCTCCGAATGCCATTGCTAGCACAAAAGCTTTCAAAAGCTTGGTTGCAATATTCGCCTCCATTGTCGGATCTGAGGCATTTAACCTTGGTACCTGTTTCATTCTCCACAAAGGCTTTCCACCTTTGAAATATGGAAAATACATCGGATTTATTCTTCATCACATAAACCCATGTTTTTCTAGTCGCATCGTCTATGAATGTTACATAGTACAATGAGCCACCAAGTGATGGTGTACTTGCAGGACCCCAAACATCCGAATGAACCAACTCAAGTTTTTTATTTTTTCTTTCATTTCCTGATTTTTGAAATTTTACCCTCTTTTGTTTACCATAAACACAATCTTCACAGAACTCTAAGTCCACTTCTTTCAAACTTGGTAGAAGCTTCTTTGTTTGAAGGATTTGCATTCCTTTGGCACTCATATGCCCAAGTCGGTAGTGCCACACCGCACTGTCAACTTCTGTAGTTGTTGCACAAGCTGAAGGTTGCGTGATAACAGTACACAAGTAAAGTGTACCCACTTTTTCACCCTTGGCAACCACCAAAGATCCCTTTGAGATCTTCCACCTTTTGTTTCCGAATGGAATGTTGTGACCTTCATCGTCCAATTGTCCTGTAGAGATCAAATTTTTGCGAAGAGAAGGAACATGCCTAACATCTTTAAGCTTCCATTCATTTCCATTAGCAGTTTTGACAGAAACTGTACCTTTGCCGACAATCTCACAAGCTTCATCATCTCCCAAGTATACATACCCAAAATTACCTTTGGTGTAGTCTTGGAAATGTTGCTTGTGTGGTGTCGCATGGAATGAAGCCCTCACTATCTAGGAATTAGACACATTGTCTAATGACAGAATTAGAGCATCTTGCTCTACTTTACCTGCCACATTGGCCTCCGATGTTGGCTTGTTGTCTTGTGACTCTGTCTCCTTCTTCTTCTTGGACCAGCAATCCTTCTTGACGTGGCCCTTCTTGCCACAATTCCAACATTCAAGAACTGACTTTGTGCGTGACTTGCTCCGCCTTGAGCGATCACGACCCTTTTGGTTTTTGAACCTCTCCTTAAGCCTTCCTCTTGTTTCCACTGATAGTGCAGCACTTGATGATTCTCCTGTGCTTCTCCTTCGCATTTCCTCGCTTAGGAGAACACCCACAACATCATCAAACTTAAGAGTATTTGTGCCAGAGATAGAATTACTTACAGCCATCACAAGGTTGTCCCAACTATCCGGTAGAGATGATAGTATAAGGAGAGCTCGCACTTCGTCATCGAAATTGATTTTCACTGATCGAAGTTGACTTATGTTTGTGTTAAAGTCATTTAGGTGTTCTGCAACTGAACCATTCTCTGCCATCTTTAGATTGAACAAGCGCTTCATAAGAAATACCTTATTGGATGCCGATGGTTTCTCGTAGAAGTCGTCCAGTGACTTCATCAAGTCCTCCGTGTTCTTCATCTTCGAAACATTGAAGGCCACCCTTGACGCCAAGCTTAACCGGATTGTTCCCAGTTCCTTTCGATCAAGGACAATCCATGCTTCATCTGCCATTGTTGCGGGCTTCTTTGCAAGACCGCCTAGTGGCAAATAGAGGTCCTTCTGGTAGAGATAGTCTTCAATCTGCATCTTCCAATGTTGGTAGTTTTTGCCGTTGAACTTCTCAATCTTGAGCTTCCCTTCCTCCGCCATAACTCCCACTCAATTCAAGGAATCCTTTCCTTGAGATAATTTAGCTACGGGCAAACCTTGCTCTGATACCAGTTGTTAGAAAATAAGACGTAGCTAAATAGATTTTTGAGTAGATTACTTAATGGAGAGAGATAGATTTCACACACAAGAGATTATAGAGTAGAGAGAGAGAGAGATAGTACACACGATATACGTGGTTCACCCAATGTGGGCTACGTCCACGGGAAAGCAGCCACTCAATGGCTTTAGCACTTCAAAAGAAGAAGTAGTTTACAAAGGGATTAAACCCTTGGTAGAGCTCCCGCCTTGCTTCACTCTCACCACCTCACACTCACCTTGTTGCATCAACTTCACACTATGAAATGTGTGTAGAAATGGCCTCCTTTTATAGGCCAAAAGGGCTGCCCTCTCTTATGAGAGACAGCCATGTGTAGCCGCCCCTGTGCGAATAAGTCCAAATCGGACCCTCCAATCCACCCATGTGTGGCCGCCCTTGAGAAGACAAGTCCGCTTTTGAATTCGGCCACCGGCCATTGAATTCGGCCACCGGCCACCGGCCATTGACTTCCGACCACCGGCCATCGGCCATTGACTACCGGCCACCGGCCAACCGACCGATTGTTTTCCGACCACTTTCTGGCCGCCGTTCGGCCATAATATTCCGGTGAAAAAGAATATTCCGGCGAAAAAAAAAGTCTCGGGGGCCTCCGTCCCCGAGGCCCTTTAAAGTTGCCCCTAATTCTTGTCCGTGAAAATTTTGGTTTCCGGTGAGTGATTTTCCTTTACGCACGATGGCTTCTCCTCATAATGGGGGCCTTAGAAATGTGCGCTTTTACCACAAAAAATTACAAGGGTAAATCAGGCTCCATACTTAACAGTGGTCCCATTGGTTGTCCTGCTCTATTAGGATATCCTCTTGGTTTGTAATTCTGGTTCGCAATGAACATTAACGTTCTTTCGTCTACCAAATATTGATCTCTCGAAGGTTGTGCTACATACGTTGGTGGTGCCATACCCTCGCTGTTTTCCCACGGTTGATAGGCTTCATCTGCGTATATTTATGATTCGAGTTCTGTTGCATAAGGCTCATTCGGTTCCTCGTAATACAAAACTTGAAGTGTACTATTTGTTCCTGGTGATGCTTCACAAGGTTGAGCATACCTAATCATGGCCCTATTTTCCTGTGGTAATGGAGGTTGTTGACCCAATACAGGTTGAGGTCTGTCTGCTCCTGCTACCAGATTCATATTTGGTCCAACTTGATACCTTGGAGGAGGTGGTTGGGATGGTCCTGTTGGAGGTCCATACGGTCTTTCCCTCACATAGTTTTTGTTATAAAAACACTCTTCCGTGCTATGATTTGTCCATTTTTGTTCTATGGCACACCATTTCAGTACTCGTCCGTTCGCAGCTGGTGCTTTCGGCTGTTGTGTGCACCACGGCATCGGAGGATCCCCCCCACATATGTCACACTTCCTTGTCTGAGACTGTCTCATAACCAGATTTGATCTCATATGTTGCTGCATTATCTTCGTTACCTCCTCTATCAATTGATCAGTTGTCGGCATCAAGGATGCCTGGACATCCTTCTTGGTAGAGGGTTCGCTTTTAATCGACAAAGAGCCACTGGTTACTGAATCAGTATCCTCTGACACTTCCCCATATGCTTTGCAGTTATCGACAAGATATAACGCTTCCCTTGTAACCTGTTGAAACGTGCTACAGGCTTTCAAGTGAAGGTCCTTTTTCAAGGTTTCATTCCTAAGTCCTTCAACGAGGAGCACAGACAATCTCTCGTCCTGCGATAATTCTCTCCTCGGGCACCTCTCGATGTATTGCTTGAATCTCAGGGTTGCTTCCTTCACTTTTTCTTTCTCCCTTTGTTTAAAAGCGTATATCTGCGATACAGTATTATGCTTTATACCCCGTTTTGAGAATTCTTCAGCGAACTCACGCAATACATGTTCAATATTCGGACAAGTTTCAGGGTTTAAAGGTTGAAACCAGGTTAAGGCCGTCCCTTCCAAGGTCAGCCCGAATCCCTCGTATTGAGTGTGAAAATCAGTGATCTGTTCTGCTCTTAAGATTTTCTTAAAGAGCGATACATGAGCATATGGATCCCCCGATCCACTATGCTTCTTCGGCATGCACTTTGCTACTTGGGATGGTCTGATCCGTCTATGGTCTGCGGTCAATCTCATTGCTCCCATGTCTCGACTTAATCGTTCTCGCGCATCAGGGAGGTCATAGGTTTCTCTCAGGGAGGTCGTAGGTTTCTCTCATTGGCTCCCCCGCCCCAAATCTACTACTAGGAGGCAAATGTGATGGGGTGGCTGCAAATGTCGGACCTACAGCCGTATGTGTAGAGATAGGAACCGCACTACCTCTATTCGTAGCCATTGATTCTCTGGAATGTAACGTTCCCATGGGGCTTGGCATCGAATAATGAGGTTGATTGAAAGAATCATCTACATGAGTCCTCCCTCCGCCTGTAGTTAACGGTTTTGGCACGACAGTTGAAGGGGCTGGTCTTAGAGGGCTTGGAGTGACATAGTACTGGTCAAGTGGTCCCCCAAAGTACGTATATCCTTCCAATTCTTTTTTATCGATTGCTGCATATCGTCTTCCATACTTGTCGTAAGCTGCAATTTTCGTTTCCGCTCCTTCTGTGTAGGTGAAGACATAAAGTCTTTTCCGCTCAATCATCTCTCCGATAGGGTTCCTCGCATCTATAATAGAGATCTAGCTCTCCGTTATTATACTTGTATAACCCCAAGTAGACATTATCCGTGTTGATTCTCAACGTTTCGTTTTCTCGCCTTAATCTCGCATTAGGTAAGCTCATTGTTGGTGCCTTTTCCTCATGTTCCTCGTCTATTTTGGCTTTTGTGCCCATCAATCCCCACTTGTCTACAATGTTAGGATTCAGGACTACCAAATACATGATACCCTCGTCATCTAGGTACCTGTCTCCGCTATAGCTTATAGGCACTAAGTCCCTGAACTCACTTGGTATATCTTCCATTTTCACACAGTAGCAGTCCATACCATCATTGTATATCTTGGCACCTTGCTTGTTGTCATATTGATACCTGATGAACAATAGCTTTAGTGTGGCCGAGGGGTCCAATGGTCTTGCTGCCATGTTTTCTCTTCCGTTTAGTTTTATTTGTCCCAAGTGTTCTGTGAAATACTCGGAAGATTTCTCTGAAGAAGTGTCGGAGATGACTTCTTCAAGGATCGGCTCTAACGGTCGCACTATCTGTTAACCCTCACGGCTCACGAACATCCTATTACCTACGACGGACGTTGTAACCTACGGCGGACATTGTATTATTTATTTGGTAGAGTCAGGTACCGGTGTTGGTCCAATAGGAAAAGGGTAAGAGTGATCGCCGACGAGAGGCGCACTCTAACTGAAACATTCAAGGGATTAGTTGGCTAAGCATGGGCGCCCAAGTGTGAATGGGGCGAGCTCATATAAAAGTCAACTAAACCTAAAATTCACTCATTCTCTCATTTGTGCAATAGAAGAGTGCTCTTGCTCCATCTCCATCTTCTTCTTCTTCATCTCCTTGTGTGTGTGTGTATACGTGAGAGAGAGAGAGAGTGCGATGGAGCATTGCAACGACGGCACGGCGGTGGTGAAGCGGTTGAGCGCGGCGTAGCGGCGTCTCCTTCTTCTTCGCGGCGAGGAATCCTCCACAAAGCAAGCGTAGAGCGGTGAGTGACACACCATCGCCTTCTTTGAGCTTACTAGTTTAGGCTTGTTGTGTGCTTGGAGCCATTTGTGGCTCGCACACGGTGTATCAGCAAGTTCCTTGAATTGACACGTGCGACATACACGCACATTTTTGGCGCCGCTGCCAGGGAATGCCGTGCATTAAGCTCGAGTAGCACTCTTTGCTTCTCCGTGGTGCAACTTCAATCATAGGAAAGGTAGGGAAGGAGTGTGTGTGTGTTGAGAAGAGGGATTTGGTGTTATATTGTGTGTGTTTTTTGTTAATGGAGTTTTCAAAGGTACTGTGTTTATTCTCTGTGTATTAAGGTAGTTAGTTTTCTTTGTTAATGGAGATTTCAAAGGTTCTGTGTTTATTCTCTGTGTATTAAGGTAGTTAGTTTTCTGTGTACAGTAAGTAGGAAGTAGATTAGTGAGAGTTAATAGAGTGTGTTAGTGTGTAAGAGTAAGTGTATAAGTTAGAAGTAGGTAGATAGAGTGTGTGTGTGCTCTCGCGCAAGCCGCGGCGACCTTATCCTTTTTTTTAAAAAAAATTAAATAAAAACAATTTAAAGGTAGGACCGGGATCGAGAATATCTCCCAGACCCAAGCCGAAGCTCACGCTCAGGCCTAGGCCTCAGTCGCCTTTTAAAAAAACGAATTTTAGCTTCACACATAGCTAAAAATCGATTTTTTGAGGACCAACAGAACGTCAGATACCAGAAAATTGTGTTGTAAAGCACACAGCGACCCTCTAAGTGATACGCTCGTTTTGAGCTATCACACACTTTAATCAAAAAAATCAAACATTCAAAAAACATCAAAAACAAGAAAAAATCAAGTAGAAAACGGGGTGCAAAACACCCACAAAACAAAGCAAGTAACCTTTGAGGGTACTTGCCGACACTTGTAGGGCACCCAAAGCACATGTATCTACGCTCTGGTCATGTGCTAGAGTCCGAACAACTAGCAAGTGCTTCGATTTACGGGGGTACTCACTATCCTTCCACGCTAGGGTCTACGCCCTCGGCGGGGACCCAAGCTAGTGTAACTCAAGACCCAAATATAGCGGCTAGCGACTCTTCCTCTGACTACGATATTATGGAAGAGCATCTTACACAAAGCCCCGAGGGAACAAATGAAACCATGCCTAGCTGGGCCCAACAACCTGGAACTAGTGTTTTTAGCCGTTTGATGGAAACTTTTAGTAGAGCTACGCGCTCTGAACCTACGGCTAGTGAAGTAAACGAAGGGGGTGGGAAAGTAGAATCACCATTCACATCTCCTGTAGATCCCACACTCCCTCAGAGTGTCCACGTGGACATTCTACCTACCTCATTTAATGAGGGCCCTACCGAGCTACCATCTTCCAAAGTCGCCTCTAAGGTAGCGGTGACTAAAAGTCAAAACACGGGAAGCAACATTGCATCCACCTCACGGCAACCCTCTAGTACACCAAGTTTGGACGGGGTATTTCTCAATGAAAATTGGGAATATGACCTACACACGAAGACTTTGACCGACCTATACATGGGCTAAACATACCATGTGGGTTGGTTAGAAGTTATACAATCCACATCTAGTGCCACTAGTCTAGAGGAACAACAACACATGATCTGCAATGTCATCCATAGGATTATCCAGTCCGAGAGGCAAAATCGAGGAATAAACATACCTTCGACAGGTCCTATACGATTTTTAGACACGGGCAAAGGGAAACAACCCACTCTATCACAAATGGAGACTCCCCCAGTGAGTCCCATCGATCCCCCATATGTTGTTTTGCCAGGGGTCTCAATGCAATCTGAGCCCACAAGTGATAGATTTACTTTTCCAAGTCTAGCTCATCTTTCCCTGGATGACACCATGAATACCATGCCTACCCCAATGATGGGCATGCCAAGAAACACACCATGGACCTCGTTTGTTAGTAAAGCATCGCTACATGGTAGCTCAATGCCTGCAATACTACCTACAAGTTCGTACCAATCGTATGCACCTATGGGTCCAAGTACTCATGTAGTCCCTACCCCTCCCATTGTTTCAACTACCTATGCTCCACAACCACAATACACAAGTTCTTATTTCCATGGGACTATACCGGCTAGCATTAGCATGTCACATCGGACGTCTGTTATGCCGAGGGCCACTCATATGAACTATGGACCACCACATGGCACAACATCGTACCCAACATGGAACCCAAGGGCTTCCTATGCGCCAAGCCCAATGCCAATACCTACTCCACATGTAGTCTCTGGAGCACCTTCACCCATGGTGCCTGCTCACTTAGGTGACTTGGCAACATTTGCTCAAGCTATTGGTCGATCTATTGCTGAGAATATGCGTAACACGCCTGATAGAGAGCCTAGAAGTAAGGCAGTACAAATAGCCAAGCTCACACAAAAATTTAGTGGAGATGGGGATGTGAGAAAGCATATCGAAGTGTTTGAACAAATATGCGATTCTCTAGGAGAACACAATGACCTACATAAGAGCAATGCTTTAAGCCTAACCTTAAGTGGAAAGGCTGGGGATTGGTATAGAACCCTAAGGGTGGAAGAAAAAATGATTTACCCTACTCTTAGGAGACTGTTCTTAAAAGAATACATACGAGAGGGAGTACTTTGGGGTGTAGCCTCTCAGCTCCAGAAATCCCAACGAGAGGAAGGAGAGTCGGTGAGAGACTTTATAAGTCGCTTGAAGCATTTGAATTCTCGTTGTAATCCAAATGAGCGCTTCAACAATAACCAATTGCTTGATAGATTCATTAGGGGATTACGACATGAGGATATCTACAATGGCCTAGTCATTAGAGGTATCACCACTTGGGAAGCAGTCACCACCAATGCAATCCAATTGGAGGATAATTTAATGATTCAAGGAGAAAGAGTGTCTGTTGAGTCTAAATCTATTAGCTCACCAGCATCAGGGCATCAACCAATGACCCTAAAGCCTATTGCTAAGGAGCTAAAGAGATCTGAGATGACTTTAGCAGATCTCACCAAGGCTATTCAAGAGAGTCTTAGAGACAATCGTGCTCCGCAAAACAATCATATGTATCCAAGAAGGGAGCAGCAATGGTGCTCAATATGCTATGGACCGCATAGTACCAGTGAATGCCCTACTTTTAGAGTAAAATTCAATGGGAACTGCAATGCATGTGGAAGGTATGGTCATCATCAAGCTAAGGATTGCATAGTATTTAAGCGCGCAATGGCCAATAAACCAACCTTAGCATGGACAGACACACCTCGAGCGCCTGCATTGATTGAAGTTAGCGAGGAGCCATCACCAAGTACACCCGTGGTACCAGTAAACGTACTCACACGATCGATGCTCCAAAAACAAAATTATATTCTTGAGAAAAGAGACACGGCATCAATTGCCCAATCTCAGAAAAAGAAGAAAACACGAAGAAAGAGATCGCAAAAAGCAACGAAGTCAGAACCCAGTTCAAAGACCAACATAGGGACTGGTGATGACCCCGTATATATGAACGACACTGAAGAAGATTCTGATTCAGGTGAAACCGTGGAGACCAAAATGACCACTAACATAGAAACCAACAAGGAAGATCTTCATGAGCCACAATGGCCAGGATCCAAAAAGAAGATAGGAACTTATCCAAACCCTACAGAGGAGATTGAGCGAGTCAAGCATTTAAGGAGTTTGGTAGAAGATACCCAAAGGGATCTAGAACCAGCACCTAGGAAGATCCAGATTACAGACACCGTGTTCCCTATGCAACAACAACCTCACCAAGTCCATAGACCCTTGGACATACCTATTGTCATCCAAGAAGAAAGTGACTTAAAGTCATGGGAAAGTGGGCGTACTCACTTCTTGATGGAAAGAATGTTTACAGAGGGACTACCTGATCCTATCAAAGAAATGGAGATCCCATCTTCCCCACGTCAAGGGACTCAAGGCCAAAAGGTGCCGTTAAACATTGCCAAATTGATGGATTTCATGTCTTTAGAAGTTAGAACCACCATCATGTCCAAACTATATAAAGACCCCGAGCTAGTCTCAGCTCTTCGAGCCTTCCTCAATGGAGAACTGAAGTTTGGGCTACCACAATTTGTACAGATGGATGGAGCTAGGGAGATGCCAATAGAGGAGGAACACTTAGATCCACAACCCAACCTAGATGAGAACCTTGTTATAGAAATACATGTTAACAAGTTGGGACAATACTTTGAGGGTGATGAATCCAATGCGACCATACCAATCATTACTAAGGGATTAACTATGAAGGGAATCCTTGATGGTGGCGTTTGGGTTAGCATTGTGACTAAAAATTGTTGGCAAACTATGGGAAGACCTCACCTTGTGACCACAACCATAGTAGTGAAGATGGCCAATGGGTCTATTGTTAAACCTATTGGGATGCTAGAAGATCTCAAGTTTAAGGTCTTTGGACATAAAATAAGGATTACCTTTATTGTTATGGATTTCTCCAAACACACTATGGCATCGGAGATGATCTTAGGACGTCCTTTCATGAGGGAAGCAAAAATGGTGCATGATTGGTCTAAAAACCATATCTACTTGCAGTTCCAAGATTCTGTCATTCAAGTGATCTTGTGACGGGTCGAGCACATCCTCTAGGAAACAGGTTTATAATTGATCATAGATCTAACACCACAGTTCACTCGACCCCATTGCAGTATTGTTACACTTGTAAAGCAATGATGTTGGGGAAGATTCTCCTTATATGGATATACTACCTGGGATGACTGAGTCGGACAATGTGGATTGGGTCCACCTAGGAGCAACCATAGACACTTGGGGAAATAGGGGGATGACCTGGGTAACACCTGAGGGGGATGAAATACCACCACTTGTACCCTTAAACATGCTAGAAGCAATGCATATAGCTTCTGAAGATCTACAAGATGAAAGTTTGACTGGCATTGAAACCAGTAGCGCCTCACAAGACTATAGCCCACACGATTTGGGGTCAGAATCATCAATTGACTTTGACTCTGAGGATGAAGAATCTGAGTTAAATCTTAGTGCAAATGTGGGCACAACCCATTCAGGGCCCAGTGGTAACCTAGATGATAATCTATCGAAGGGAGCAGAAGACACAAGTAGTGATTCATCTAGTGAGTCTTCACTAGAAATCGACCGTAATCAAGAATTAAACAAGAAGAGTAAGAGATATAAGAGGTGACGACATCGAGCAAATGTGCGTGCTAAAATAAATGAAAAGAAATCTATCGCAAAATGGCTTAATTATATAGGGGCATGTGATGCTCATCGAAAGTTGGTAGATAACTGGGGTGAATACCTTCAAAGCATTATGTGGTGTAGTCCACAACCCATTGACATCGCACAACTAGAGGCTACAGATAAGCCAAAGTTGAGCCGTACCATAAGGTGACGACAAAATCTAGAGTTAGCTCAACAACAAAAGGAATCAGAAGTTAAATCACAGTCCACAGAACAACAGGACCCCACAGACTTACACCCTGCACCTGAACATTTCAAATGCTATACCACAGAGGAACGTAAGGTTGTGTATACAAAGGCTCAAAGAAAACATATCGATGGGAGCAATGGAGTCTATGATGGTCCAGTGATAGTTAAGGAAATAGAGTTAGCAGACCCAGGAGAAGAGTCTAAACGTGTTTTCATTGCCCAAAATCTGACCGAGACTGAGGAGTGTGTACTTAAAGAACTTCTCAAGGAATTCAGGGATATATTTGCCTGGACTTATCATGATATGAAAGGTGTTCCAGATTCCGTGGTGCAACACACAATCCCTATAATAGCATGGCTAAACCAGTTCAGCAATGACTCTACCCAATGAATCCTAAATATGCAAAAATCGTTCAAGAAGAGATTGAAAAGCTTGTGGAATGCGGATTCATATACTCAGAATGGGTGTCTCCAATAGTGATTGTGCCAAAGAAGAATGGGAAACTCAGAGTGTGAGTGGATCTCAAGAAGGTCAATGCCGCCACTAGGAGGGACCATTACCCCTTGCCATATTCAGAACATGTGCTTGAAAGAGTTGCAGGGAAGGAAGCTTATAGCTTTTTAGATGGGTACTTTGGCTACAATCAAATCACAATTGCGCTGGAGGACCAAGCTAAAACAGCCTTTATAACCGAATTTGGAGTGTTCGCATTTCGTGTTATGGCTTTTGGCTTAACCAATGCCCCGGCTACCTTTCAAAGATTAATAAACACTCCTTTTAGAGAATATTTGAAGGAGTTTTGTGAAGCTTTCTTAGATCACCTTTGTGTTTATTCCTCTTGGAAAGAACATCTATCATGCTTACGAAAAGTGTTTGAGAAGTGTAGATTGTATCGTATCTCCTTAAACCCTTTCAAATGCCAATTTTGGGTTAAACATGGAGTCATTTTAGGGCATATAGTGTCCAAAAATGGGATTTCCATAGATGAGAGCAAAATTAAAGCCATTGATGAATTACCACCACCTACAAACTATAAAGGAGTTCAAAGGTTCATGGGCCATGTTGGTTATTACCAACTATTTATTTTAAACTTTGCCGAGATAGCTCGACCTTTGTACAAGCTTCTTATTGAGTTCCAATGGACTACGGAGTGTGACCATGCTTATGAGTCATTGAAAAAGACCTCGACTAGCGCTCCTATTCTACGAGTGCCCGATTGGAATGTAATTTTTATGTGCATATTGATGCATCGAACTTTGCTATTGGGTGTGTTCTAGCTCAACCAGGAGAACATAAACTGGACTACCCCATTAGCTTTGCAAGTCATCAGTTGAATGATGCCGAAAGAAACTACACCACTACAGAGCAAGAAGGTTTAGGTATGATTTATGCAGTGAAGAAATTTCGCTACTACCTTCTAGCCAACAAGTTTGTGTTCTATGTTGATCATCAAGCCTTGTTGTATCTAGTAAATAAACCTTGTTCCACGGGAAGAATTACACGATGGTTGCTAATTCTTCTTGAGTTTGATTTTACCATTGTGGTGAGACCTGGTAAAAGACATGTCATGGCGGATCATTTGTCTCGCATACCCAATGGTGAAGCCCCTACTGGAGTCGATGATGAATTACCCGATACTTCTCTATTCCTAGTCGAAACCATACCTGAATGGAGTGAGAATATTGTGAACTTTTTAATTAATGGTTTTCCACCCAAAGAGCTTCATAAGGACATAGCTCAAAAACTGTTAAAAGAATGTGAACCTTACTCTCTCATTGCAGGAACTCTCTACAGGCTAGGGAAGGACGATATTCTAAGACGTTGTGCCCGTGAGGATGAGTATTTGTACATACTGCAAGAAGCCCACATGGGTATAGTCGGAGGACATTTCTCGGGGGAACTAACAGCTAGAAAGGTGTTGCAATCAGGCTATTGGTGGCCAACCTTATTTAAGGATGCATCACTTTTTGCAAAAGGATGTGATGAATGCCAACGTTACAAGATCACACAACAAAAGGATAGGATGCCCTTACATCCCGTTAAAGTGACTCAACCATTTGAAAAATGGGGTTTGGACTTTGTAGGTCCAATTAGTCCGGCAGCTCGTAGCACTCAATCTCGATATATAATCGTTGCCACTGACTATGTGACAAAGTGGGCAGAAGCCAGGGTGACACGTAAGGCCGATGCAAGGTCAACTGCCAAGTTTCTCTTTGAGAACATTATTACAAGATTTGGTTGTCCCTTTGAGATTGTGAGTGACAATGGTACTCATTTTATAAATGGAGTAATCAAAGAACTCACTACTAACTTCATGATAGCCCACCATAAGTCCACACCTTATTATCCGCAAGCAAATGGCCAAGCTGAGAGCACCAATAAAACCTTAATCTCTATCTTAACCAAAACGGTGGAAGCTCATCGCACAGATTGGGATTTAAAGTTAACTTCAGCTTTATGGGCTTATCGTACTGCATATAAAGTTGCCATTAATTGCACACCATTCAAGATGGTGTATAGCCAAGAAGCGGTTATGCCATGGGAGTTTGTCGTTCCTAGTCTTCGAGTAGCTTTTCAAGAAGGTTGGGATGGTAACCCCTTAGTTGAGTGATTATATATCCTTGAAAGGCTAGATGAAGAGAGGTAATTAGCTTTGCAAAATGCACTTGTGGAGAAAGATAGGAGGAAGAAATGGTTTGACCGTCATCTAAAGAACAAAGATATCAATGTTGGTGATAAAGTCCTTATGTATGGAGTGCGTAACAAAAAGAAAAAGTTGAAATATGCGGGAAAAGGACCATATAGAGTATGTGAGATCACCCCACAAGGAACCATTCGTGTGGAGACTCTTGATGGAGTTGAAACCGTTGGATTTCTCAATGGGAGAAAATTTAAAAGATACTATGATCCTTTAAGCCAAGAGGAGTTGCGTGCCATCCATACAAAAAAGGCAGCCAAGGCACAAATAGAATTGAAGAAGATACAAGCTCAAGCTAAGGCTAAGGAGCGACAACAACGTATAAGACAAAAACGAGAGGCTAACCTTGGAGTCACACATGCATTCCACGTTGAAATCGACGAGGATTGGTTGGACTCTGACACACCTCTATGATACCCTATTGAGTTAAATAGTGCCTATGGAAAAGTGCTATATAACGCCTTATTGGACACGGGTGCTAAATATAATCTACTATCATATGGGGTGTGGTGTCAGTTAGGGAAGCCACCTCTATCTGAGAGTATTATCCAAGTCAAGGGTGTCAACAAGAAAAAAACTACGGTTTTTGGAATCTGGCACACTTCTGTCAGTTATGACAATGGGGTTGTAGCTCAAGACTTTTTGTTCATGCCTCCTGGAACTATGGAGGGTAATATAAACCTAGGACGCACGTGGATGATAGCCACCAAATGCACTATTGATTGGGGGACTGGGGGTGTCACAACGCAAAAACCAACTCTTATCCCTACCACTCAAGCCATAGTCCCTGAGATATTGCCTAAGGAAATAAAACCCAAGACATTGCATGTCCAGGAGGTTGAACCATACGTCCCCATAGCCCAACTCTCTAGAGCTTCAACTGATGTAGTTGAAAGAAAACTTGAGACACACAAGAACCATCTTAATATAACAAAAAAAACATACAAGTGGGTCCTTAAAGCTTCTTTAGTAACCATGGCTGATGCTGAAAAACGAAAGCCTCGTAAGAAACGTCCCCCTCACTCCAAGAAATGTAAAGAAACATTGCATTGGATTCCTAAACAACTATTGGAAGCCCAAGGATACTATGAAGGAAATGATCAAATCTGGGTGCTCGAACGTAAATTGTACTCTTACCTGTCACCTGGCCCATGTAAACCCAATCCTGTGGCTCCAAAACAAATTGAAAATCGTGGAAAGGAAAAAATCACGGAATGCGATACACATGCTCCAGAGCTAGTTTGGGTACCAAAGAAAGAACGATTTGTTCCACCTAGCTCAAGAACAGGGAAAGCAAATGAAGCTTGTTGCTCTTCATGTAGTTCCTATACGGAAATAGAAGCTTCGACACAACCTCCACCTACCATTGTACATATCCATACAAGCAAGAAAGAGTTTGCACCTCCCGTTGTAGGTTCACCACCTACAACAATGTTGCAAATAAAATCATGGGAGAGTACCTTACCACCCTTGCAACTAGATGAAACACATAGGGCGATCGAAAACTATTGGTTAAAGCCTTCACCCATAACAACTTGGAACAATTGGTTTCAAAAGGTGACAACATCATTCCAAAAGGTATGATCTACCCAAGGAAGGGGGGAGTGTTTGTTGACATCCATCATTCACTTGCTTCCCTCTCAACCTTCCTCCCTGACCTCTCAATCTCCAATCCTAGGGAATGTATATATAAAGCCTTATAGTAGTTCTAGCAAACAAACAAAAAAAGATTTTATTTTTATTTTTTTAAAGTAAAAGAGCAAGAGCGACTAGCAACGAGAGAGCACCCTATCAGATCCTACACATAAGTCTAAATTCACCATGTCACATCAAGCAACACACAAAAACAACTCATGTTTTAAAGACCTAACAAAATCTATCTGTATTCTCAGAGATGGCTAGTTCACCAGAGGCATGCGCTTCTATTTTTTATGAAAGGTACCCTTTTTCCTTTTCTCAAGTGTTTCACATCTGCTACCTTGTACTTTCTTGCGAATGGGATTTGGTAGAGAGACTTGCGCGTGAGCGAAATTTTGAGGAGTTAGAATGGCTGATACGTCTATGGATAACTAGTGATCCCTACCCAGTAGCGAATGTTTCTCCGGTGGCACATGCTTATTCTTTTTCTCAGGATGAGTATCCACGCATCGCGACGTTCTTGATTAACACGCGTGCGCAAGAGGATGATGAAGAAGAAATAATAGAGACCAAGGAAGACTATGGCCTCATGGAAAATGATTTTGTTTATCTAGATGATGAGGATAGAGGCCTAGCCTTAGGGTGGCCACCCGGTTTATATAATATCCTCTTTCCTTGATTCTAAAAGGGATGACAGATAGGTAGGTTAGGGGTCTGGATTGTGTTTTGAGTTTGTTTTCTAGGAGTTTTAATTTTTTCACACTGACATGCCTCCTAGAGGTATAGTGCTTGTTTTTTGGATGTGTTAGGTCAGACTTATATGGATCTCCATCCACATGGCTGAGGACATCTGCTTCGACGAAATGAGTAACTCCATACCTCCAGGTGTACTACTTTCCATGATTCATGTTGGTGGATATGTATAATTGCTAATAATGATTTTTCATGGTTTGTTTGAGTGCAATAGTTATGTTTGTTATCTGCCATTATAGATGTATAAATTTGTCTTTGCTTAAGTTGATGAAACTAGAGTTTAATCTTATGGATGAGCCTTGAGATTAGGAGACCGTGACTTTAGGTTAACTCATTTACTTGACCACTAGGCCTAGCTGATAAAATTATCTGAGTATTTGAGACCTTAGGAATGTTTAAGACATAGAGAAGCTTGTTCACTTAAACAACAAAAACACTAGTGAGAATACAAAGGAAATGGAAGCAAAAAACATAAGTGCCACAAATGAAAAATCTAATGCTGGAAGAGAAATCCTGGCTTGATTTGGTACTTCACTCACATGTATTGTCTATGGTACTAGAGCCCTAGAGGTTCCAGTGTGGGCGCTTTTCTTTGAGAAGCAAAAAGCCCCGGACATACAAAATAAGCACACACGTCAAATGATTGTGAACCAAAGTAAAAAAGAGAAAAAGAAAAAAAATGAATGACATTTAAAAGACTTCCATCGAGCTTACAGTTAACATTTCAAGCTTTTGTTTGCAGTTGTGAGAGCTAGTTGGCTAATCAAAGCTGAAAAAGAAAAATTAGGGAATCTTGCATTTAGATAATATTCTTAGCTTAGCTAGTACTAGAGTAGTTGTTTTAACCTTAGTCATAGCTAACTAATTGATAGACTCACCCATATAAGCCCAAAACTCTTGATTTATTAATTTACTCAAAGTGCGATTTATTTGTCCTTAATGGCAATCTAACATTTCATAAATCTTGCATTTACTCATTTCCACATGTACTTTACATTCCCCTCATGATTTATGGCCATATAATTCCGCTTGCTGAAACAGTGACTTTGCCTTGCAGATTCAAATCCAAATGCTCTACAACATGGACATAACAAGCTTCAACTCAATAGCTTCCGAGGACGGAATCTACATCAGGAAGGGGGGCATGTTAACCCTCACGGCTCACGGACATCCTATTACCTACGACGGACGTTGTAACCTATGGCGGACATTGTATTATTTATTTGGTAGAGTCAGGTACCGGGCTTGTCGGTCCAATAGGAAAAGGGTAAGAGTGATCGCCGACGAGAGGCGCACTCTAACTGGAACATTCAAGGGATTAGTTGGCTAAGCATGGGCGCCCAAGTGTGAATGGGGCAAGCTCATATAAAAGTCAACTAAACCTAAAATTCACTCATTCTCTCATTTGTGCAATAGAAGAGTGCTCTTGCTCCATCTCCATCTTCTTCTTCATCATCTCCTTGTGTGTGTGTGTGTGTGTATGCGTGAGAGAGAGAGAGAGAGAGAGTGCGATCGAGCATTGCGACGACGGCACGGCGGCGGTGAAGCGGTTGAGCACGGCGTAGCGGTGTCTCCTTCTTCTTCGCGGCGAGGAATCCTCCACGAAGCAAGCGTAGAGCAGTGAGTGACACACCATCGCCTTCTTTGAGCTTACTAGTTTAGGCTTGTTGTGTGCTTGGAGCCATTTGTGGCTCGCACACGGTGTATCGGCAAGTTCCTTGCATTGACACGTGCGACATACGCGCACACTATCCCTTGGTTTACACTCTCTTCCGTCGATGCAACACTCGTTTGATCCGCTAAATTTAGGTGTCTAGTGTTGATTTGTTTTCCCGATCTCAAAAACATGAAGAAAGTGGGATCTACTAACTGAATCCAAACCTCTTACCTGGAGATGGAAAGATCTTCCAATTCCTGCGACTGCATGGACTGTTACTTGACCAGTCTCTGCAAATGAATACACTGGATAGCTATGAGATCACTGTATCATTCCAACTGTCAGCAAATTCAACACTTCAAAATGATCTCAACACAATTTTTCTTGCAGATTATTGATAGTATGTCCAATTTGAGTTTTGAAAACTCTTGGTATCTTGTATAATCTAGGTCTATGAGCAGGTCAAAAATGAGCTGGATCTGGGCCAGAGGTACACTGATCGCGATCGTAGTTCTGAGCCCAAATCAGATAAAACTTCACCAGCTTGTTCACTAGGCTATTTTAAGACTACCTCCCAGACACTTTTGTATTTGGACTCAAAAAAGTCAAGTTTTTACCATTTCTTGGTTGGAAGTGCCTGTTTTTCCAAATTTATCAGTTTGACTGGATTTTGATGCTTGATTTGGGATTTGAGAGATACCTGGGGTTGTCCTGTGTACAGGCTATCCCTCTGTAAGGTTCCTTCCCAGTTTTGACGTGTCTTGGTCTACCGAAAGTCAATTTCTAAGCCAGTTTAGCAATTTTTGACTTGGATCTGTATTCAGATGGTTTGATAGGTATTTTGAGGTTTCTGGCTCTAGGTCCTTTAGACTTTTATGTTTGTATACACCTGGGGATCCCACAGATGAAATCTGGTCAAAATCTGGCACTTATGTACACCGATCGCGATCGTACTTCTGAGCCCAAATTAGACCAAATTTGGCATGCTTGTAGACACTGATGTTTTAAAGCTATCCCCAAAGTCTTTTTGCATTTGGATCACCAAAAGTCAAGATTTTGCAGTTTCTGGGTCTGTCAGGCTAGTTTTACCCAAGTGGTCTAATTTCCTTGATTTTTGATGTTTTTGAGTGTGGTTGTTTTAGACAAAGTTGTTTAGAATCTTATCAGGAAGGCACATGTCAAATCTTGTCCAAATCTAACACTGAGGTACACCGATCGCGATCGTAGTACCTGGGCCAAATCTGATGAAATTTTGTATGCTCCCTCTGACAAGTGTTTCCTAGTGTTTTGTGCTACCACTTTGTGATTTGAATCAATATCAATCCTATTTGGTCAGATTTTCAGAATTTCAGAGTCTTATGGATTTTTTTGGCCAAAGTTATGGTTTTCTGGTTTCTCGGCTCTGACTTTTGCCCCAAATCTGACTAGAATGTGATTTACTTATCCTACTCCTAAGTACAAAAATGAAAAAACATAAGAAAATGAATTAAACAAAACAAACACGACGGATTTCTGGTGAGATTTCAGTACTCAATCGAATTAGAAAAATTGAAGAGCAAAAATACTTTAACACACTCACTCACAACTCCCTAAATCTCCTAAGAGAGGATCTAGCCGGTCCACTGGCTCTAGACTCCACTAAGCTCTAAACCCTTTTCTAGCAGCTTAACTGAGGTGTAAAATGGATTTGTGGATTGATCTTTTTTAAGGAGTCTAACTGTGCACTCGGTCACTCATCACCTAAGGTGCAATCCCCGACAGCGGCGCCATTGTTTGCGGGTCGCCGCGACGGACGTCCATAGCATAGCTCTCAAGCATCAACATATTTATCAATACAGGGGAAGCGACTCGGATGAGGCATGGGAACTCAATAGGGTGTCAATCCTAATGAAGTGAACTCGAAGCGATGCAACTTACTAATTCTACAAGTAAATCAAACGCATTACCGCCAAGTAATCTGTCTATGTCCTCCTACACCGTTCTTCAGTCATCACGCCCGTTTACCATGCAAATTGTGTCGAAAACGCACAAAACTTGAAGGGAAGCTACAGGGGGTTATCAAGAACATATCCTATCATTGTCACAGCATTCTGGAGAGGTACAACGATTGCGATCGTTCGTCCCAAAGTCAGCAAAAACAGCAAACAGGTGATCCTAATGGGTCGTTTTAGGGTCCCTAAAGCCTCTCCTAGGGTCAAAACAACATAAAACAAGCATATAGACACTCAAAATAGTGATTTAAGGCCTCAAACTCGTAGTTGAAAACCTACACCGAATCTTGAATGATTACACTTGAATGAAAGAGCAAGAGGAGAGGAACACAATGCAATAAGAAAATCTGAATTTGGATTATCGTAGCCACAATGGCGAAGATTACAAGTTTGAACAAGAAGGAGATTTCAAACGTGCGATGTCTTCTCAGTTCTCCATTAAAATGATTGTCCTCAAACTTACAAAAATTGACCTTTATAGATTAGGTCTTTACAAAATGGCTTGTCCGGCCACAAGCTCCCACCTCTAACTGGCTCTTTAATATACAATTGCTCTCATAAGAATAATCATACATCCTTTGACAATTTCCCGGCTTAGAGATGCTTCTTGACAAAAGAATTTTACAATGGTTTCTCAGAAAAATATGATCCTCTGGCCACGGACGCTGGTTGCTTCGTCCGTCAAACATAAAGGTTGTAGTGGTGGTTGATGAGAGTTAACATAGAGCCTTGGAGGGAGTTGGTTGCTGATAGTAGTGCAAAGATAGGGAAGGAACTTGCATGGTCACACGTATGTGTGTGTGGGCACGAAATTGCCTAAATCTAAGAGAGTGGGGGAGAATACAACTAGGCGGTTGAGGAGTCACACCCTTGTCACATTGGGACCCACGACCAAGCGCCAAGCTGAAGTGGTAGGAGGGTATTCACCAGAGCAAAAGTTGGCAGTTGATCGCAAAGGCATGTCAGAGGGGCTACCTTGCTTGCCCGCCCACCTTTTAGAGAAGGAGTCCAACTACAAAAGCGCACATGAGCAGGCAGACACAGGATTCAAACTTTGACACTCAGCATGGGCCACAGACGCTCCATTGCCTAGCTATCATCCATTTTGCTGAAGAAAATGTGCAGTTAAAGCCCCATATTTTGGTGTGACACAAAATAGCAAGCCAGATTTTGAAAAGGGAGATGGGCACCCATCCCAGTCTAGCAGGGGCCTATTTTGCCACCACAATCTATGTTGCACCAATAGTGCACATATGTTTGGTGGATTCCAGCTTTGCACACTGATGAGATCTTTATTTGTGATTGTGGATGGTACGTAATATTCTTGGTTTTCGGAATACCTTGGCCGGATGGCGGTTGAAAAGTAATCGGAAAACTTGTCGGTAAGTGATGGCTAGTGGTCCGTGGTCTTTGGCCGGTGTCATGCCGCTCCACTTCCATAATGGAAAAAGGAGTAAAAGGATGTAAATCAAGCCTAATTGAAGTCTAAAGGAATATTGGGCAGTGACAAGGGCTTGATAATAAGTAAGTTTGATGCTAAATGTATGCCAAATGCGGATTTAAAGGGCTATAAACTATGCTTTTGAAGCTAAAAGTGGGTATGTTTGAAGTGATCACAAATGGAAGCTTATGGACTAGAACTGCAGTACTCAAAGAGATCCACATGCTTGTCTTTACTACTCGTCAAATTGGAGCTAGAGTGAGCAAGTTATGACAATTTGAAGTTGGAATGGTTTACAAATCTGTCTCGGATTAGATAATTGCGAATGAAGGATCAGAAATGAAGTAGATGCATGTGCCTATTTTGATCATCTTGTGGAGCACATTGATCTTTTCAGATTTTTAATTAGAGCTCTAGTTGCCAAGATATAGAGAGTACACACGATATACGTGGTTCACCCAATGTGGGCTACGTCCACGGGAAAGCAGCCACTCAATGGCTTTAGCACTTCAAAAGAAGAAGTAGTTTACAAAGGGATTAAACCCTTGATAGAGCTCCCGCCTTGCTTCACTCTCACCACCTCACACTGACCTTGTTGCATCAACTTCACACTATGAAATGTGTGTAAAAATGGCCTCCTTTTATAGGCCAAAAGGGTTGCCCTCTCTTATGAGAGACAGCCATGTGTAGCCGCCCTTGTGCGAATAACTCCAAATCGGACCCTCCAATCCGCCCATGTGTGGCCGCCCTTGAGAAGACAAGTCTGCTTTTGAATTCGGCCACCGGCCACCGGCCATTGACTTCCGACCACCGGCCATCGGCCATTGACTACCGGCCACCGGCCGACCGATCGGTTGTTTTCCGACCACTTTCCGGCCGCCGTCCGGCCATAATATTCCGGCGAAAAAAAAGACTCGAGGCCTCTAAAGTTGCCCCTGATTCTTGTCTGTGAAAATTTTGGTTTTCGATGAGTGATTTTCCTTCACGCACGCTGGCTCTCCTCATAATGGAAGCCTTACAAATGTGCGCTTTTACCACAGAAAATTACAAGGGTAAATCAGGATCCATACTTAACAATCTCCCACTTGGA
Organism: Adiantum capillus-veneris; assembly: GCF_014529385.1. NCBI lineage: Eukaryota > Viridiplantae > Streptophyta > Polypodiopsida > Polypodiales > Pteridaceae > Adiantum > Adiantum capillus-veneris. Next base: position 62,491,891 of record NC_140941.1, read on the forward strand.
GACTGATCTCCAAACCAAACCTGTGACTGCTTTCCATTCTGGCTTCTTATCCTTGAATGCCGATTGAAGATGAGCAAAAGCTCAACTTCTCCTTGTTGACCACCTTTGTAAACATGTCTGCAGGATTTTCACTTGTATGCACCTTTCCTAGCTTTAGCTGTCCCTCTTCCAAAAGAGTGCGTATGAAGTGATATCTCACCTCAATGTGCTTTGTCCTTGAATGAAAGGCTGAGTTCTTCGCAAGATGGATAGCGCTTTGGCTATCACTCTACAAGACACAATTGTCTTGTTTGAATCCAAGCTCTTCTAAGAATCTGTGAAGCCACATAATTTCTTTGCTTGCCTCCGTCATTGCTACATACTCTGCTTCCGTGGTAGAAAGTGAAACCACTTTCTATAGCTTTGAAGCCCAGCTTACTGCTGTGCCTCCAACCGTGAACACATAGCCAGTAGTGCTCCTTCGAGTATCTTTGTCACCTGCCATATCTACATCAGCATACCCTTCTAGAAAAATATCAGTTCCTCCAAAATACAAAGCATTTGTTGTTGTCCCTTTTAGATACCTAAGTATCCACTTCACATCTTGCCAATGCTCTTTACCTGGGTTGTCCATGAGCCTACTCACAAATCCCATTGCATGTGCAATGTCTGGCCTTGTCCAGACCATAGCATACATTAGAGAACCTACCGCTGCAGCATATGGAACTTTAAACATATAGGCTATCTCCTCTTGTGTCTTTGGACACATATCCTTCGTTAGTTTAAAATGACCAGCCAAAGGTGTAGAAACTGGTTTTGCATTTTGCATTGCAAACCTTTCTAGTACCTTATTGATGTAATCTTCTTGAGATAGCTTTATTGTCTTCTTCGTCCTGTCCCTTGATATTTTCATACCAAGTATCCTCTTTGCAGCACCTAAATCTTTCATTGAAAAAGATTTGGACAGCTCCTCTTTTAGGTCTTTGATCTCCTGCATGTTAGCACTTGCAATCAACAGGTCATCAACATACAACATTAGGATGATGAATTTCCCATCTCCCAAATTCTTCGTGTAGACGCAGTGATCCGAGTTGCATCTTGTGAATCCATGATCCAACATCCATCGATCAAACTTCAAGTAACATTGTCTTGATGCTTGCTTTAAACCATACAAGCTCTTCTTTAATCTGCACACCATTTTCTCCTTACCTTTTACTTCATACCCCTTTGGTTGAAGCATGTAGATTTCCTCCTCTAAGTCACCGTGAGGGAATGCCGTATTTACATCCATTTGCTCGAGATTTAGATCATGAGCAGCCACAAGGCTTAAGACAAGCCTAATTGAGTTCATTTTTACAACAGGAGAAAATATTTCATTGAAGTCAATACCTTTCTTTTGAGAAAACCCTTTTACCACAAGCCTAGACTTGTACCTTTTCTTCCCACATTCTTCTTCCTTCACCTTGTACACCCATTTGTTTTGAAGTGCCCGCTTACCTTTAGGCAGCTCAACCAACTCCCATGTTTGGTTGCGATGTAGTGAGTCCATCTCCACTTGCATGCTCTTCGTCCATTCTTCTTTGGATTCATGTTGCATAGCTTCTTCGTATGATTCTGGCTCTCTAGAATCTCAAATCAAGAGATGGTTGAAGGAAGGAACAAACCTTTCTGGAGGTCTACTTGCTCTTGTAGATCTTCGGAGAATAGGTTGAGGCTCCTCATTTGGTTCACGTTGTTGCACATTGTCACCGTTTGCAGTCCTTGAGTCTTCACCGTCCTCAAGCTCCATGTACTCATCACCTGTTTCTTTTGTTTGTTTTCTTTCCAAGTAATCTTTGTACATATTTTGTTCGTTAAAAATTACATCCCTACTCCTTAAGATTTTACCATCTTCAGGATTCCATAGGCGATACCCAAAGTCACCTTCTCCATAGCCAATGAAGAAACACTTTTTGGACTTTGCATCTAGCTTTGATCTTAGGCTTCTATCTATGTGCATGAAAGCCTCACACCCAAACACTTTGAGAAATGCATAATTCACCGGTTTACCTGTCCATGCCTCTTTTGGAACTCCCCCATCCAATGTCGTTGAGGGTCACCGGTTGATTAAGTACACAGACGTACTTACAGCTTCCGCCCAAAGCTCAAGCGGTAGGCCTGCATGTAGCCGCATGCTTCGTGCTCGCTCCATGATTGTCTTGTTCATCCTTTCCGAAACACCATTTTGTTGAGGAGTCCTTGGGGTTGTCCTTTGCCTCCGAATGCCATTGCTAGCACAAAGCTTTCAAAAGCTTGGCTGCAATATTCACCTCCATTGTCGGATCTGAGGCATTTAACCTTGGTACCTGTTTCATTCTCCACAAAGGCTTTCCACCTTTGAAATATGGAAAATACATCGGATTTATTCTTCATGACATAAACCCATGTTTTTCTAGTCGCATCGTCTTTGAATGTTACATAGTACAATGAGCCACCAAGTGATGGTGTACTTGCTGGACCCCAAACATCAGAATGAACCAACTCAAGTTTTTTTATTTTTCTTTCATTTTCTGATTTTTGAAATTTTACCCTCTTTTGTTTACCATAAACACAATCTTCACAGAACTCTAAGTCCACTTCTTTCAAACCTGGTAGAAGCTTCTTTGTTTGAAGGATTTGCATTCCTTTGGCACTCATATGTCCAAGCCGGTAGTGCCACACTGCACTGCCAACTTCTGTAGTTGCTGCACAAGCTGAAGGTTGCGTGCTAACAGTACACAAGTAAAGTGTACCGACCTTTTCTCCCTTGGCAACCACCAAAGATCCCTTTGAGATCTTCCACCGTTTGTTTCCGAATGCAATGTTGTGACCTTCATTGTCCAATTGTCCTGTAGAGATTAAATTTTTGCGAAGAGAAGGAACATGCCTAACATCTTTAAGCTTCCATTCATTTTCGTTAGCAGTTTTGACAGAAATTGTACCTTTGCCAACAATCTCACAAGCTTCATCATGTCCCAAGTATGAATACCCAAAATTACCTTTGGTGTAGTCTTGGAAATGTTGCTTGTGTGGTGTCGCATGGAATGAAGCCCCGGAATCTACTATCCAGGAATTAGACACATTGTCTAATGAGAGAATTAGAGCATCTTGCTCTACTTTACCTGCCACATTGGCCTCCGATGCTGTCTTGTTGTCTTGAGACTCTGTCTCCTTCTTCTTCTTGGACCAGCAATCCTTCTTGACGTGGCCCTTCTTGCCGCAGTTCCAACATTCAAGAACTGACTTTGTGCGTGACTTGCTACGTCTTGAGCGATCACGACCCTTTTGGCTTTTGAACCTCTCCTTAGGCCTTCCTCCATTTTCCACTGACAATGCAGCACTTGATGATTCTCATGTGCTTCTCCTTCATATTTCCTCGCTTAGGAGAAAACCCACAACATCATCAAACTTAAGAGTATTTGTACCAGAGATAGAATTACTTACAGCCATCACAAGGGTGTCCCAACTATCCGGTAGAGATGATAGTATAAGGAGAGCTCGCACTTTGTCATCGAAATTGATTTTTACCGATCGAAGTTGACTTATGTTTGTGTTAAAGTCATTTAGGTGTTCTGCAACTGAACCATTCTCTGCCATCTTTAGATTGAACAAGCGCTTCATAAGAAATACCTTATTGGATGCCGATGGTTTCTCGTAGAAGTCGTCAAGTGACTTCATCAAGTCCTCCGTGGTCTTCATCTCCGAAACATTGAAGGCCACCCTTGACGCCAAGCTTAACCGGATTGTTCCCAGTTCCTTTCGATCAAGGACAATCCATGCTTCATCTGCCATTGTTGCGGGCTTCTTTGCAAGACCGCCTAGTGGCAAATAGAGGTCCTTCTGGTAGAGATAGTCTTCAATCTGCATCTTCCAATGTTGGTAGTTTTTGCCGTTGAACTTCTCAATCTTGAGCTTCCCTTCCTCCGCCATAACTCCCACTCAATTCAAGGAATCCTTTCCTTGAGATAATTTAGCTACGGGCAAACCTTGCTCTGATACCAGTTGTTAGAAAATAAGACGTAGCTAAATAGATTTTTGAGTAGATTACTTAATGGAGAGAGATAGATTTCACACACAAGAGATTATAGAGTAGAGAGAGAGAGAGATAGTACACACGATATACGTGGTTCACCCAATGTGGGCTACGTCCACGGGAAAGCAGCCACTCAATGGCTTTAGCACTTCAAAAGAAGAAGTAGTTTACAAAGGGATTAAACCCTTGGTAGAGCTCCCGCCTTGCTTCACTCTCACCACCTCACACTCACCTTGTTGCATCAACTTCACACTATGAAATGTGTGTAGAAATGGCCTCCTTTTATAGGCCAAAAGGGTTGCCCTCTCTTATGAGAGACAACCATGTGTAGCCGCCCTTGTGCGAATAACTCCAAATCGGACCCTCCAATCCGCCCATGTGTGGCCGCCCTTGAGAAGACAAGTCCGCTTTTGAATTCGGCCACCGGCCATTGAATTCGGCCACCAGCCATTGACTTTCGAGCACCGACCACCGGCCACCGGCCATTGACTTCCGACCACCGGCCATCGGCCATTGACTACTGGCCACCGGCCAACCGACCGGTTGTTTTCCGACCACTTTCTGGCCACCGTCCGGCCATAATATTCCGGCGAAAAGGAATATTCCCGTGAAAAAAAAAGTCTCGAGGCCTCTAAAGTTGCCCCTGATTCTTGTCCGTGAAAATTTTGGTTCCGGTGAGTGATTTTCCTTCATGCACGCTGGCTCTCCTCATAATGGGGGCCTTACAAATGTGCACTTTTACCACAGAAAATTACAAGGGTAAATCATGATCCATACTTAACAAGTTGGTCATCTTGATTAGTCTGACATCTGAGGTTTTTGCAGCCTTGAAAGGTTTGTATGCAATGTATGTAGTATATGTGAAGCTATAGGATTTTACGGCATGTCCATCAGAGGCCGGGTCGGCAAAGTATTGCGAGTTGAAGTCGGCATCAGCTACCGACGATGAGGTGAAAAATGGTTTGTCTCAGTTTTGATCGCTTTGGTTGGAGGGCCCGGCACAATTGAGAACTGGCGGGGTCCATACGGATTGAAGGCGATGACCGGGACTCTCACTTGGTCTTTATGGATTTGTCATCTGGCCCCTGGGAAATAATTTAAAGGTGATTGAAGTCACGTGAAAAAAGGGTTTTTTTCTTTTGGAATATCTTTGAAGAGGTTATTGGAGCCTTGGAGAGGGCCATGCATGGAACTCCTGCCAGATGGCATGACATAAAACCCACATGGGGTTTGAGCGATTAAGAGCTCATGGTATTTATATTGGAAGAGGACCTTTCATAAAGCAACTCAAAGAGAGGCTTGGCCTCTTGGAGCATGGGCCATGGAGTCCTTGTGGGGGCGCTATGCTGGCGGCTATGCCGGGTGGCATGGGCATTGATGCAATGGCTCTAAGCGGCGTTACCACTGTCGATGGTGGCGGTGCAGTAATGGGGAACCAACAAGCAGGTGAGGATGTGGCATGGCCATTTAGTGGCGCTTCTCACGGGGTCCTTATAGGGGCCTCTCTTTTTTATTGAGGTGGCCGCTCCCGTGCTATTGTCACGGCACCGTGACAGGGGGTGCCCACGTGCCTTGAGTTGGAAGCTCTCCGAGAAGAGAAGTGGGGGTTATCACAAATGAAAAATCAAGCTAAAAAAGGAAAAGGATTCCAACCAAAATAGCAGTGGCTCACATGCCCTCAAGGGCCCTTTTTTTTTGCAAAAAAGGTTTTTTTTTTTTTTGGGAGTTCTTCTTGGCAATTGAGAGGAGAGCTACAGGTGGGAAGAAAACGGGAAGAGGGAAAGCTCGAGGTGACTGAGGATTTCCATCGCTCTCCCCATCATCATCAGCGTAAGCTATGTTAATCTTGTTGATAAGTTCACTTAGTCTTTTTGTAGAAGCTTAAACTCCTTAATCCTTATGTAATCCAAGTTATGGTGTCGTTAACGACCCACCACCTTGGTTCTTGATTAACCTTTACTCAAGGTTTATTTATAATCATGGTGATTGTTGGAGCTATCTATGTCTGATATTCTCCCTCACACACATCTCTCATAGGCAGAAGGCCCCGCACCTTCTCGGCTCAGCTTTCAACACATACCCCCCGACATCTTTGGTGAACCAAACGCGAAACGAGCCGGGGTGGGAGGTGTAGATGGAGAATTCAGAGCAGATGATGGATCTTATGGAAAAATTAACTTCCAGAGGATTTGATAAAAATCTAGTAGCTTGAGATTTTTCAAAGATGCTTGAATTGGTAAAAGGATGTCTACTCAAAGTGAAAGCCATGAAGAGGAAAGAGCAGATTGATGATGTGGTGGAGATGGCCCTTGATGTCGTATGGGAACATTGTGGTATTTTTCAAGCGCACAATCCAAAGGGTCTCCTTGCATGCTATAAAGCAGAGATGAAGAGCTGAGGAATTCTAGAAGATCAGATAATTGTAGATTTTAAAGAAGTTGTGAGCTTCAAGTTGATAGATTGGGTTCTAGAGCTCGCATAATCATATCCCACACAATGGGACTATTTTGCAGATGGATTTATTCATGAAAGCTCAAGGATTATGGACTTGGAAATAAGGAAATTACTGAACAAAGCCATATTATCTTTGGTAAAGGTGAAGGGGATCAGATGGATTTCCTTAGCTATGATGAATTTTGGGAATATATTTTCGTAAGAAGCAAAGCTAAAGCAGATGCAGCTTTGAAAGTAGAAGATTCAATCCCAGAGGACCATGTTTTGGGCAATATACTAGAGGTAAATAATGAATTTGATGCTAAAACAAAAATTGATGAATTTTTTTGAAAGATTTCTCACATGGAAGTTACCCCGATTAGTGATTCCACTGAAGATATATATTGTACAACAAGTGTTTCACAAGCTATTTACCTTGGCATGGGTTGTTCTCAAGGATTTCATTAAAAAGACGAGCCTATATAGGATACTAATGGATGTTTCAGCACCATAGCTGAGCAGGACCACATATTTTTTTGCAGATGATTGCATAAATAAAGCTATTATATACACGAAAACTGATGAATTGCAGGACGTTGTAGGGCCAACACATGACATGCTTGAGAATACCTATTCAAAGGGGTTCCAAGGAAACCTTTGCAATGTTATGATGGATTGTTAAGTAGAAAGGATGTAGATGAGGAAGCAGAGGACGACATTGACGAATATGAAGATTGTTTAGACCATGCTAATTGTGAACAGGTTATCCAAGGAGATTTTGCCTCTATACTTATACATGGTTGCATGAGAAGGAAACTCCTATGCTTTTGATGAATGGTGAGGTTTTGGAGGGTGGTTTTCCTATGGGTGCTATGGATGAAGATTTACAGGCTAAAGCTGTTTTCCATGATCAAGCAAAAATCCCAAGCATAAATGTCCCTAATACTATGGATACAGATTGTTCAAAGGCTTGTGATGGCTATGAAGTTAGAGGGGGTGATGATGTTAAATCACCCTGGGTACTGAAAGAGGTGCACGATAATATACCAGCTATGTTGGATCTGGATGCTCTTTCTAATGATGCTTACATCAGTAATGTTCCAGATGCCAGTAAAAGGGAGTCAGTGCTCTTTAATGCTTGCTGGTAACAAGCTAAATTTGCCAAAATTTTATGGGATGTGGGTGCTGCATTATGCTTCAAGTGAAGCTCCAGTATATTGTGGGGCCCATCAATGCTATCATCTCTCAATGGTATTTGATCCAAGAGATTCTAGGGATCTTCAAAATCAGGTTCAATACGGATGGGTACTTTGGATATACATTGTGGTTACTTCCTGCTGGATCCAAGAATAGCATACCTACACCAGAAATGTTTGATGTTGATTGATACAGACAAAGTATGCTCATGTGAATATCATGTTGCTCCACTGTTTGGGCAATTTCTTCTTATCTATTTAATCATGGGGGCTACTGAAGTGTAGGTTGAAGATTTAAAGAACATCGATTATTTCTTATAGCAGATTACTTGGTAATAGGTTTTGCTTTTTGGATTTATGCTATGTGGGGAAGAGTTTTTGGTTTTCTGGTCAATAAGATTACATGGCTAGCTCTCATTTGACTTCCTCGGACAATTGAAGTATCTTCACATCTTTTGGGTTGTTACTGAATGGAAGGACTTGATGGCCATTCTGTGTGCAAGACAAGCTAAGGCATGCTTGAGCTTGATAGAGCTCCCTGAATTGAGCTTGATGGTCAAGATGTGTGCACAACTAACTGGAGCATACTTGAGTTTGGCGAGGTTCACTAAACAGGGTTTTTCTTAATTTGGTGTGTTGGAGATGAATATGGTACGCTACCAAATGATAAAGCTAGTGTATTGGTGATAGGATTTGGAACTTATATGTGTTGCATGTACTTACCAATTATGTGAGCTTGATGGCAAAGAGGTTAAAGTGCTTACAGCAGATGCAGATTGAAGACCGGTTGGCCTAGACTGGAGGCTGTGTAGGTTCAGAGGGGATGAATTTCATGCCGCTCTGCTTTCATGATGGGAAAAAGAGAAAAAGGATGCAGATCAAGCATAATTGAAGTCTAAAGGAGTGACCAAGGCTTGATAATAAGCAGTTTTGATGTTAAATGTATGCCAGATGTGGCTTTAAAGGGATAGAAACTATGCTTTAAAAGCTAAAAGTGGGTATGTTTGAAGTGATTACAAATGGAAGTTTATGGACTAGAACTGCAGTACTCAAAGATCTCCAGAGTCCACATGCATGCCTTTATAGCTCGTCATTGGAGCTTCTGTGAGTAAGTTATGACAGTTCAAAGTTAGAATGGTTTGCAGATCCGTATCAGATTGGGAAGTTGCAGATGAAGGATCAAAAATGAAGTAGATGCATGGGCATGAAGTGCTCATCTTGTGGAGTGCGTCGGTCTTTTCAGATCGGCAATCGGAGTTTTGGTTGCCAAGATATTGACAATTGGAGTTTCATCAGGGGCTAGTTGGTCGCATTGATCAGTGTGCCATTTGAGGTTTTTGCAACCTCGCCAAGGTTTATATGCAAAGTATGCACTATGTGAAGGTCATAGGATTTGACGGCATGTCCATCAGAGGCCGGGTCAGTAAAATCTTGCGAATTGAAATCGGCATTAGCTATCGGTGGTGAGGTGATAGATGATTTTTCTCGGTTTTGGTCGCCAAAGTTGAAAAGTGGCAGGGTCCATATGGATTGAAATACGGGGACCAAGGCTCTCACTTGGCTTTTACGGCTTGATCATCCTACCCTTAGGCAATAATTTACAGATGATTGAAGGCAGGTGAAAAAAGGGGGGGGTTTTTTGGAGTAGTTTTGGAAGGGGCCAGGCATGGAAATGGCATGGCATAAAACCCACATGGGGTTTGAGGGGCTAAGAGCCCGTGGTATTTATATTGGAAGAGAACCTCCCATAAAGCAACTCAAAGAGAGGCTTGGCCTCTTTGAGCGTGGGCCATGGATTCCTTGCGTGGGCGCTGTGCTGGTGGCTATGTCAGGCGACACGGGTGTTGATACAAAGGCTCTGAGCAACGTTACCACTGTCGACAGTGGTGGTGCAGTAATGGGACACCGACAGGAGAGTGATGATGTGGCCTGGCCATTTAGTGGTGCTTCTCACAGGGTCCTTACATGGGCCTGTCTTTTTTATTGAGGGACCTGCTCCCGCTCTGTTGTCTGGCGCCGTGACATCCCTAGAAGGGTGATCACATGCCTTCAGTTGGAATCTCGCTAAGAATAGAAGTGGGTTATCACTATTTCAAAATCAAGCTAAAAAAGGAAAAGGAGTCCGACCAAAAAGCAGTGGTTCACGCGCTCTTAAGGGCCCAAAAAAATTTTGCAAAAAAGGAGGTTTTGTTTTGGGAGTTCTTCTTGTCGACTGAGAGGAGAGCTATAGGCAGGAAGAAAAAGGGAAGAGGGAAAGCTCAAGGCAATCTAGGATTTCTATCACTCTCTCCATCTCATTAGCTTAAGCTTTGTTAATCTTGTGATAATTTTTCTTTATCTTTTTGTAAGGAGCTTAAAATCCTTAATCCTTATGTAAATCAAGTTATGGTGCCGTTAACGGTCGACCCCCTTTGGTTCTTGATTAAGCTTTACTCAAGGTTTATTTATGATCATGGTGATCGTTGGAGCTATTTGGGTCTACTATTCTCTCTCACACACATCTCTCATAGCCAAAGGCCCCACGACTTCCTGGCTCACCTTTCAAACACATACCCTGCGACACCGGTGGCCGGATCTCCATGGCCAATGGCCAAGTTCTACTTGGACTTGGCTACACAAGGGCAGCTATTAATGGACGCATGGCCAAGTTCTACTTGGACTTGGCTACAGAAAGGCAGCACATGGACGTTTAGAGGCTCCCTTACATCTATATAAGGAGGCCTTCTCTATGAGCCATTTGAGACACACACGCACATCCTTATTGAAGGATTGCTAGCCCCTTGTATTTCCTAATTCTCTAGTTGTCTAAATTTCCATCTAAGCTCTATCTTGAGAGCGCATGTGTGGATGACGCCATCACTTTGTAATAGTGTGCTAATCTAAATTTTTTATTTTCTACTAATCTACTTTGCATCGTATCTCTCTCTACTCTCCTTACCACAAGATCTTATTGTATTCCGCATTTCTTACATGGTATCAGAGCACTAAGTCCTCGTAACTAAGAAAGTACAAGAAGTACTTATATTATTGTGCAAAATCAATCATGTTGGCATCTTCAAGTGCTGTTGTTGGTGCTACTCCACTATGTATATGTCCACCAGCCTTCACAAAAGGCAAGCTTGATGGCACCAGCTAGATATTGTGGAAGTTCAAAAATTTTACAATTTTGGATTCGTATGAATTGTTGGATACAGTGTTGGGGCCAAATGGTGTCAACCCGGAGCCCGCTGCAACGATTGATCCAACAAGTCCAAGTCTTTTAATTCCCTTGGATGCTACTCTTCTACATGCATGGAAAAGAAGAAATGCATATGCATTATGTGCCATTTTCATGTGTGTAAGTGATTATGTTCTCATTTTGATTCAGGATACCACTAAAGCACATGATGCTTGGAGCATATTGGCTCGCCAATATGAGGTGCACAATCACACCAAAATTCAAAATCTAGAAACTTAACTTGTTGCTGAGAAACTTGTTGATGGAGAGAAGTTGGAGGCCTTTATCAAGCAAATTAAGGACCTCCAAGATCAATTAGCTAATGTTGTTGTGGCTATTTCTTTGGAAGATTTAGCCCGGCACTGCATTCGCATACATCTAGCAAGATATGATGGTCTTGTTATGGCACTCAACACTCAAGTTCATCCAACCGCTCTTATGTTTGAAGGACTAAGTGCCTTGTTGCTTCAAGAGGAGCTACAACTCAGGACCAGGGATGACGGGAGTGATGCTGCTTTCACATCCATCAAAAAAAGCAAGGGAACTACATCAAATACCTCTAAGAATAAGTCCAAGAAGAAGAAATTTTTAGGTAATTGTTTTTATTGTGATAAGTACCATGCCTAGGGTGAGACCGAGCAAGCCAAGGGCCAGGATGGACATGAGGTCAAGAGGTGCTATGTTTGAACAACTAGGAGCCCATATATAGCGAGGCTAGGTGGAGAATTGCATGGTCCAACCCCCTGCGGTTTTAGATTGGTATCAAAGCTAGGGGAGAGGGGAGCTATGGAGGAGGGGAAAAGCTACCTTGCATGGCATGCTTGTTTCTCTCTCTCTCTCTCTCTCTCTCTCTCTCTCTCTCTCTCTCTCTCTCTCTCTCTCTCTCTCTCTCTCTCTCTCTCTCTCTCTCTATCGATGCATAAGCACATGAGTATAGCCACCTGGGAAAGGAGGTTTTCGGGGTCGACAATGAAGAGATATGTGGGCATGGCTGCTTGGAGAGAGGAAAAGCAAAAAATTCATCATCACAAAGTTGCCAAGTGTTGAGCTTGAATCGGATCTCATTGTGGAGAGGAGAAAACTCGCTAGAGCAGGGATTGCCCTCGCGGCGAGCAGGGCAAAATTTTCTTTCCTTGAATTGTTGGCCACCATCGCTCATCTCTGCAGAACAATTTTTGTTCTCACTTGGACCCACCCACGGTGGACTTTGGGTTAAAGTTTCAAGATCAAATTAAGCAAGAGAGGGTGCCCACGGCCGAGCCTCCCCCCCCCACCTTCTTTCTTACCCGGCTATAAGTCGGCAAAGTATTCATGGCAAAACACGCAGCATCACGGTGAAGTGGAAAAGATTGGAAGGATACATGAAGTCGCACAAGGAGGACTGTGTAAAGGCCTGGGTGACTATACTTAGGATCCTCCTCCCAACCTCCCAATATAAAGGCAAGCTCCTAGCCTCTTGCCGTAGACGGATCCCCTTGTCCACACTGCCTAGCATGGCCCCTGGCCCAATCCGTGACTCCCTGGCCTTGCCCTTGTCCTGACTTTACTCCCCCCTTAAGGAAGAGTTTTCATCCTCAAAAACAAAAGTGGGAAACTTCTTCTTAAGAGCACTAATGTTTTCCCAAGTGGCACCTTCCTCAGGTCGATCTTTCCACTTGATTAAAGCTTGTCGACGTACATGATGACCCGTACGTAAATCATGATAGTCAAGAATTTGTTTAGGTTCATGCGATAGGGTAGGAGGTTCAACAAAATCAACCAGAATCTATTGGTCAATGATATTGTCATCCCCATGTAATCGCCTACGTAAACGGCTTACATGAAACACCGGATGGATACGAGAATGTGTAGGTAACGATAGTTTGTAGGCACGATCACCAACTCGCTTGAGTATTTTGAAAGGCCCACAATATCTTGGAGATAATTTAGGTGTTAGCCCAGTTTTCAGACTTTCTGAATTCTCTGACACACGTAAAAATACTTCCTCCCCTTCCTCAAAGGTAACTTGCCGACGTTTCTCATCAGTGTACTTCTTATACCGATCCTACGCTTGTCGGACGTTCTGACGAGCGAGTTTCAGCATATCCATATGGTCTTGGAGAAAATCCTTAACCTGTTGGAGTTTTTCGGTTGCCAACCCCATCGTAACAGGTGACCTAGGTTGAAAACTATACATGAGCATGAAAGGACTAAATCCAGTCGTGACATGCTTAGCATTGTTGTAAGCAAACTCAAGAAGAGGTGGATATTTTTCCCAGTTAGTTTGTTTCTTGCTAACCTATGCGCGTAGCATATCCTCTAGCACTTGGTTAACTTGTTCAGTCTGACCATCCTGTTCTGGATGATCGGCCGTACTGAGGTTGAGTTGTGTACCCAATCGTTTAAACACAACCCTCCAAAAATGATTGTTAAACTTGGGATCAAGATCACTCACAATGTTACTTGGCAAGCCATACAACTTGTATAGACTGTCCACAAATAACTTGGCTATTTTGGAGTCTTAATCGTTGATCTGGTTGGAATAAACTTACATAGTTTAGTCAACCGGTCTAAGACCACCCATATTGAGTCATGACCTCGTGCAGTGGTTGGTAAAACAAAGTTGAGCGCCTGAAAGCAGGAGGACTCTTACATCCTTTGGAGATTCCCAATGGGAAACGGGAAAGTATCTCTATTGATTTTATTGTGGGTTTACCAACCACTGTACGAGGTCATGACTCAGTATGGGTGGTTGGTAAACCCACAATAAAATCCATAGAGATACTTTCCCATTTCCCATTGGGAATCTCCAAAGGATATAAGAGTCCTCCTGCTTTTAGGCGCTCTGCTTTGTTAACTTTACATTTTTGGCAATGCAAGACATAATCTTGAACAAAGCCATGTAAACCTGGCCAGTAAAATTGTCGTCATACGAGAGCATAAGTCTTTTTAATACCCGGGTGCCCTGCACTTGGACTGTCATAACATTCATAAAGAATTTGGCGCCGAATGTCTGTGTCCGTCAGTACACAAACTCTCCCCTTACAGAGTAGGTACCCATTTTAAATGGTCAAATTCTTCCATCACTGTAGTTCATCACTCGACAGAGGAGAACTGTGTGTGGAGGTTAACGATACACTACCAACATTGGAGTGAGAAGGATCCCTCATTGCACATGGCTCCGCACTTTGGAATATGCATCATCCTGCTCATATTTTCCCTTTAGAGAATCCAAAAATTCACTGTGAAGTTCCATGAACAAGAGAGAATTGATCTCAGGCATCTCCATGTGTAGCCCAGTAGCTGAAATAACATGCCCAAGATAGTGAATTTCCTCCTTCAAAAAATCACACTTAGATTCCTTGGCATATAATTGATTTGTTCGTAACAATTTGAACACCTACCTCAGATGTTGTAAGTGTTCTTCCTCAGAAGCACTGTATACTAGAATGTCATCGAGAAAAACAATGACAAATTTGTCCAAGTACGGTTTCAAGACACTATCCATAAGTGTCATGAATGTTGCGGGCGCATTGGTTAACCAAAAAGGCATAACCAAAAACTCATAGTGTCCAAACCTTGTTCGGAATGCAATTTTGGGTATATCAGCAAGTCGAATACGTACTTTGTGATAACCCGACCGCAAGTCTATTTTTGTAAAAATGCGAGTATAAGTGAGCTTGTCGAACAACTCATCCAGTGTGGTAATGGGTATTTTTTTTTAATAGTAACCGCATTTAAGCCACGGTAGTCTACGCACATGCGCATACTACCATCTTTTTTCTTCACTAATAGGATAGGAGAAGCCCATGGTGAAGAACTGGGTTGGATAAACCCTCTGCTAAGATAGTCAGCAAGCTGACGTTCCACCTCAGCAGCTTTAGAGTAATTCATGTGGTAGGGTGGTTTACTTATTGGTTTACTGCCTGCAAACACATCGATGCTATGTTGCACCGATCGTGTCGGTGATAATCCTGATGGCATATCATTAGGAAAAACATCGTGAAATTCCTTTAATAAATTTTTCGAAGCACTAGCAATCTTTGTTTGTTGAGAAGTAGCCGTTGGTGGAGGAGATGAGAGAGAAGCATTCGGCGTTGAGGAATGTTCAACAGATTCAATATTAGACAGAAAGTGAGACAATGAGTAACACAAAGAAACTTGATCTATTTCATTATCAGAAATGAGCTGCATAAGCTCAGTTGTACGTATCAATGGTGAGGAAGGCACATCCTTCTCTCCTAACAACAAACATGTGCACCATGGGATTCAAACATCAAGCTGTTGTGCTCATAGTTACACTTCAGTGATGGTCCTAGGCTATGCAACCATTCCCTACCAAGTACCACATCTGCCCTCTCCATGTTCATAACCTGAAAATCCAAGGATGTGGAGTAGCCTTGTACTTCCAACAATACTGCTCGGACTTGAGTATCCCAGATTTCGGCATCATAACCATTCATCATTGCTACCTTGTAGCGGTGGGAACTTGGAGTTTGAGGCAATTTGAGTTTTTTCACCAATGCATAATTAATGAAATTGTGAGTAGCACCGTCATCTACCAAGATGCGCACCTTGTGCCCTTGCAGAGATCCGTGCATACGCACTAACTCGTGTGGACCGAAGGTCTATAGCCACATGGAAGCTGTGATACATCATTCAAGCACCACCTGAGTGTGTGTTACTTCCACCGTAGAGAATCGTGAGGAAGACTCAAGAGGCAGCAGTTGCACCATGTGCACTGCTTTCTCCTTGCCATGAGCAACAGATTTCCCCTTGGGACAATTCTTTTTGCCATGGCCGCTTCCCAAGCATTGAAAACATAACTTCTCTTTTTTAGCCTTATCAAAGTCCTCAGGAGAGAGAGGATCACGGGACCCGTTGGGTTTTTAGCTGCTTCAGAATTGGCTATTATAAATTTCATTTTATTGTGCCCATACTGTGTACGTGTATTACCATGTGTATTAGCAAGCACTTGATTATTATGTGATTTCTTTTCATCTGGATCATCATGAATGTGTGCTTTCACTATGGCCTCCTCAAGTGTTTTACTATGGCCTGAGTCTTGACGTGCTTCTTAAGTTCTGGCGTCAAACCGCAGATAAACCCAGGTACTTGCTGAAAGGTGTCTAGTCCTTCCAACTTGAGGATAACATCCCGATAGTGAGAGATATATTCAAGTAATGATGGGTGTTGGCGCATAGAACACGTGTCCCAAGCTGTCCAATTTTGATCTGCCTCATTTGTAGGCAAAAATTCTTTTTGAAACATAGCCTCAAAGGCAGCCCAACTCTGTGGTATGATATTATTCTCCTTGGGAGACATCCACCATTTGTAGGCCTTGTCTTCCAGAGTAAGACTTGTTTGCAGTGCTCTGACTGCATCCGGAGTACGCTATAAGGCGTGAATTCCATCCAACTTGCTGAGAAAGATATTCACTGCATCCTTATTGTGATCTCGGTCTTCCCCCTTAAAAGTCGGTGGTTTGGTGTTTTTCAACAACTCATCCACCTCCTTTGCAGTGAGAGTGTGCAAAGAATTTGGAGATGGACCTTGTCCATGATCAGAAGGGCCTTGCCCCTGAGTAGCAGTGTGCTCATGCATGTGTGTCTCAATAGGGCCCTTGGCCAACTGCTGCATAAATTGTATCACTAACGTAGATAATTTAGTGACATTTTCATTTAAAGATGCAAAATTTCCTTCCATTACTGACTTGAGTGTCTGAAGTGCACAAAATTCTTGAATATCAAGCAATTCATAAGCGTCATCACCTCCCATAGCGTCGCGGGCACCCTCCGTGAGAGCATCCGGCCACGAGACATCATGGGCAGGATTAGGCATATGATGCTCGAAATCAAAGGTCATATTGATATCTGAATTCATGGCAACACCGTGCAGTGTAAGGAAGAGAAATAAGAATACCTTGATTCAAAAAATAATCCTATAGCCGTAGTATGCACTGCAAACGGTAATTAGTCGTGCTAATTACGTTGGATATCCAAGCTTTAATCAACCCATAGATCCACCCGTGCACGTACCCTGCTTGGACACGTTGTAGTCGAGTCGATTGCAAATGGTAATTTCTTTAGTGCAATCGGTTTTATGGACACTGTCGTCGCCAATGGATCAAATTTCAAAATTATCAACTTTGCAGGGAATTGTCGACTTGCTGGGTGTTATACGCAGGGAAGTGTCAATTGCTAATTGCCCGGCCCATTGCCGATGGTGACCAAGTACCCTCGAAGGCTGCATTCACAGTCCGAGACTCCCGTGGGCACTTGCCCTAAAACTTTTTCAATTGGTAGGCCCTAAAGCTGGGCGGCCTAATCTAGGAAGGCCGAAATTTGCAAGGGCTGGCTATGGCGGGCAATGAACGCCGATGGCGAGCAAGAGGGAGAGAGAGATGCCGACCGCTATGGTGCTCAAAACCTGCGGCTCCTGTGACGAGTTCTGCTCAGCAGGTCCGCGTGCAGCTGCCGAGCCCAAGAGCTCCCGCTTTGGTCGACCTCTCTTCTGCTCACCCCCTTCGATAGGGTCGGATCCCACAATGCTAGCGACCTCGACGCCCCTTGCTAAGCGGCCATGCCTGCTTGTCGGCTTCTTGTGGCTTGCATGACATGCAAAGAGTATAACTCTCCACGTCTCTGTGTCCCAAAAAAGGGTGGCTCTTGATACCAATGTAAAGGCCTGGGTGACTAGACTTAGGATCCTCCTCCCAACCTCCCAATATAAAGGCAAGCTCCTAGCCTCTTGCCCTAGACGAATCCCCTTGTCCACACTGCCTAGCCTGGCCCTTGGCCCACTCCGTGACTCCCTGGCCTTGCCCTCGTCCTGACAGACTGCACGAGGACACGGGTTTGAAAAGTACCTCAAATCTTCCAAGCTTTGACATGTAGGGTGAAATCATTGAGCCGGAATCTCAAGCAAAGGCATCATGCAAAGAAGAACAAGGCTCCATATCTTGTTGCTCAAAGGGGATTCCCCTCAAATCCGGCTGGGATCTATGCAAGGCATGGGATTCCAACTTTCATTCTCCAATCGCTGCAAAAGTATTTCCATGGGGCTTGCAAGGGTAACGATGGATGCCTCTCTCATTGGAATTGAGGAGAAAAATTACAGAATCAAAAAGGCTAGGACAAGGTCAGGGATTGTTTGGTTTGTTTATAATCTAATTCTATATAGAGTTTCTTTTGCAGAAATACTATACAAACTTGAGGAAGATAGCACGGCTATCTCTACAAGAAGTTTTGACATTTCTAAAGCTTGATTGTGTCCCTTTAACTTGGTTCAAATACACGCAAGGCATGTGATTATGTCTGGATTAAGGAGCAAGGCTAAATACAAGGGTACTCCATATGAGGATACTCCATACAAGAGTTTCTATGATGCTACTTGTCATAAAATCTAATATCTAACCAACCCAAATGATTTTCTCATATTAAATTGATCACTTAATGTGGGAGAATAAATGGGAACAAGTGTTAAGATTTAGATATGTGCTTATAGATCTATCTCAACACGGGGCCAGTAGTAAAGGGGCCCAAATGGGAGATGGTCTATCAAGAGCAAGGCTAACCAATGGAGCATAAGACCTTAGGGTTAGCTTCATTGAAGATCTCCAATAATGTGTGTAAAAGTCCTTTGACCTTAGGTAAGCTAGGGTTGAGCTTGAGGTGGGAACCCGGCCCAAGCTCGAGGTGCTTGTCGTGCTTGAGGCGCTTGTCCTGCTTGAGGTGCTTGTCATGCTTGAGGTGCTTGATTAAGATGCTTGAGGTGCTTGACTGGCTCCATGCTTGAGGTGCTTGACTTGGTGCATGATTAAGGTGCTTGAGGTGCCTTGAGAAGCTTGCCTGAGATGCTTGTGGAAACACGCTTGAGGTGCTTGACTTGGTGCATGATTAAGGTGCTTGAGGTGCCTTGAGAAGCTTGCCTGAGATGCTTGTGGAAACACCCCCTACTTCAAGCGCTTAGTCATGCTTGATGACTAAGGGGCTTGCTCATCCAAATTCAAAAATATCCCTACAAGGAGGGGGGCGATCCTACAAGGGGGGGGGGGGGGGGGGATGAGAGAACACACACACACACACACACACACACACACACACACACACACACACACAAGGGAAGCCCCAACTTGAAGAGGCAGCAAGGACACTTGTCAAGTTCCTCCCCATGTTGCCCTCATGGTGTGCCTGAAGCCTATTGGTTGGCCACCCAAGGGGTCCAATGATAATTTAGGATATTTAATTAATTGATTTTGCATTTATCAAGTCCTCTCTCTCAAAGGGGAAAGGGGGACACTTGTCCCAAGGCTACCCATGTTGCTTGTAATGGCTCCTGCTTGTGATTGGCTAGGCCTGGAGGGGTCCAATGAGCTTCAAGCATGAGCTACAAGGGGGGGTCGACCCAAGCAAGCTAGGGGGGTGCTTAGGGGGTATAGTCACCCACACACACTCACAAACACTCTCATTGTGTACTATGCAAAGTGCAAGAGCTCCCTCTCCTTCTCCAAGCAAGTAGAGGTTGTGAGCCTATACCAACACTCTTGGCTATGGAGTGCAAATCCATCCAAGAGCCATGCTTCAATGCTTGAGCTTTCCATCTATTTCTTCTTCATTACTATGCTATTATGTATGCTAGCACAAGAGTTATGATAAGTGAGGAACTAGCTCTTTCTCGTATGAAATGTTTCTTCTTCCTCTTCCCTACCCTCATTCCCTGCTAGCTCTCTCCACCTTCGAAGGTGTTTGAGGTCTTGGGACTGAGGCTTGGTATAGTTAAAGCTTTCTTCAAGTTTAGGTTATGCTATGATGGTGATGCATGAAGCTTTCCATCTTCATTGCTTCACCTAGGTCACAAGGAACACAAAGAATGTATTGTAACAAGTCTCTCTTTATGGGAGAAATCATAATACAAATGCCTATTGGAGGGGGGGCCGGCTCCACATAAATCCGGTCCTCAACTGTTGTCATGTTCTCTAAATTCTCTCTCTTGCAAAAGTATTGTCCATGCCAAGTTAACTAATTGCTATAATTATGTTGCTATCTTCAATTATGTCTACCCGCTATGCTCACAAAATCATTTCTTGAAAGTACTCTCATTAAATTCCGCTACTCTCAAATTGAATAGGCAAATTCCATTACATTGGTATTAGAGCATTTGGTTTCTCTTTTCTTGCTTAAGAAGAGAGGTCCTTAAGTAGCCTATAAATGGTTGATGTTGTTAATTATAATAGAGTAAGTGGAACTGGGATCTAATATCGGTTTTGTTAAGCCCACTATGTGGGGGATGGTGCACACCTCGGGAGCTTTGGACTTAATAATGGAGTCTTTTTAGACTTGCCTACGGCTTCACCATTATTGAGCCATAAGAAGTCCGAAAGGAGCTAGCCCTTGGCAACTCTGCTATGTTAGACCTACTCCTCTACTCTCTATAATTAACCACTTTGAGCCGTGGGTGTAGATACTTAAGAGCCGATTTTCAAAGGCTAAGAGGAGTGGTAACTAAGGTTTTGAACTGCCAAAGCATACACTAAGTATAAACATAAATTTTGTTAACATGGCTGACAATAATCAAGAGAGTAGATAGAACATTGATAGCTTTGATTTTGCACATGAAGGTGCTAATGATGATGCTCCCATGTTTGTGAATTATCTCGTCTCTAGGTTGCAGCAAGCTATGGGCAACCCTGCTTTGCAAGCCGAAGTTACTCAACAACTTCGTGCTTATGGAATTTCCCTTCCTCTCCCAGAGGAGAGAGAGCTTAGGAGGCCTCTTGAAGAGACCCCCAAAAGAAGACTCTCTCCCATTCGAGAGGAGGAATCCAAAGAGAAAGAAAGCAATGAAAGTCTAAGTTCTTCTGAAGAGGTGGCTCCACGAAGACGGTGATCTAGACGATCGCCTACTCCTCCCAAGAGGAAAAGAGCAACCTATAGTCCTTCTCCTCATCACTCTGAAAGGCAAGAGAGGAAACAAAGGAAGAAAAGGGCTAGGAAGAGGTCACCCTCTTCTCCTTCTTCTTCACCTTCCTCCTCTTCCGATGAAAGTTATGGCTATTCTCCTAGAGAATACAAGAGGGGAGGACATCGCAAATCATTTCCTGCATGGCGAAGGTCACAAAAGCTAAAGAAGTTCAAGGAGGGAGGAAAGAGTATCTCTTTTCTCACCTACGATGGCACCTTTGGTGCTACCGACAAAGTGTTGGCCTTCATCCAGCAATTTGATGCGGCCTTTGGGGACGAGGGCTTCACAGAGTCCTCCAAGCTATGCCATGTAGCTATGCACTTCCAAAAATCAGCTCGTCAATGGTGGGCTAGCCTTCGTGGCAATGGAGAAGCCCCAAAGACATGGAAAACTCTACGAGTTTCCATCATGAAGCAATTTCTTCCAAGCGATACTAAAGATAAAGTTCTTACGGAATGGCGCGGCTTGAAGCTTCTCTCTCATGAGTCTATCAACAAGTATGTAGACAAGTTTTGGGATTTACATCTCAAAGATACTGTCTTTCAAAAGATAGACTTTGCCGAGCAAAGACAGCAATTTTGTGCGGGATTACCTGAAGAGATGGCCGAATACATCAACTCTCAACGGCCTGGTACTATTACCGAAGTAATCCATCACACCATGGTTGCTTCACGCATCAATTTCCATCAAGGGGCTAGACGTAATGTCAAGCCCATGGAAAACAAAGATAAAAATGATGCAAAGGGGAAATCCAATGCACAAAATAATTCCCAAGGCACTTCCAACAACAACAACAATCGGTCAAGGAGAAGGGAGTTTACAAAGGTAAAAACAAACTGTCTCCTGAAGAGCTTGAAGCTTTTCGCAAGGACCATAAATGTTTCAAGTGTGGGGAGCAAGGACATGGCTATCGTTCTTGCCCCAAGAAGAATACTCGCAATGAGACTCCTAGGGCTTCCACCATCGAAGCTCCAAAAGAGGATGCTCATTGCAAAGGATCATCACTCTCCTATGCTTGGGGAAAGGTAAGGGAGCATGATGCCTTCATCTTGTTTGACCCTGGCTCTACTCTCAACTTCATATCAATAGAGTTGGCCACCAAGTTGGGCATTCAAGCTTTTGAGATGGGAGATATAGTAACAGCTAATGCAGCTTTCAAGGGACAACAAGCCTCCGTTACTCCCTTGATTGGGAAGTTGAGGCTTCATGTCCAAAGCTATGTCGACAAAGAAGACTTCTTCATCTCTCCTCTCCAACATCAGGATGTTATCCTAGGGGCACCATGGTTTGATCGCATGGCTGCCAACATGAAGTTCCCTGAAAGGAGAATTTACTTCACCTACAGGGGAAAGAACATGTATATAGATGCTAGTGAGCGTGGTCGCACTATTCCACTTGTAAATCCTCTTTCTTTTGATAAATCAATGAAGAGCTCAGTTTCTGCATACATGATTTATGTCAAAGAGTCTCTAAAAGCTAATATTGTTTCATCAAATGAAAATGATAGGAATCAAGAAGAGTTAGACTTGTCTACTTTTTTAAAAGGATTCCAAGATGTGTTCATCGATGATATCCCTATGGACCTACCTCCAAAACGAGGGGATGATGACCATCGTATTGAGCTCCTTCCAGGAAGCTCACCGCCTAACAAACCTCCTTATCGAGTCTCACAAGCTCAACAAGAGGAGATTATGAGGCAAGTACAGGAATTGGTAGACAAAGGGATGGTGAGGCCTAGTTCCTCTCCCTTTTGTTCTCCAGTCCTTTTAGTGCAAAAGAAAGATGGTACATACCGTATGTGTGTGGACTATCGAGCACTAAACCATATCACTATCAAAAACAGATTTCCCGTGCCTCGGGTAGAAGATCTGTTTGATAAGATACAAGGCTCTACCTACTTCAGTAGGATTGACCTTAAGAGTGGCTATCATCAAATAAGGATAGTGGATGAAGATATCCTAAAGACCGCATTTCGCACAGCATTTGGTCTTTATGAATATCTAGTCATGCCTTTTGGCTTGACTAATGCACCAGCTACTTTCAATCGTCTCATGGAGAAAAATTTTAGACCATATCGTAAATTCACTGGAGTGTTCTTTGATGATATCATCATCTACTCCAAATTTTTGGAGGAACATAAGCAACATCTCCAAGTGATTTTTCAAGCCTTGAGGGAAAACAAAATTTTTCTCAACCAAAAGAAAAGTGAATTCTTCCTTCAAGAGATTCAATATCTAGGTCATATTATCTCTCACGATGGTATTCGTATGGATCCATCAAAGTTAGAGGTAATAAAATCATGGCCTAACCCAAGGAATCTACATGAGCTAAGAAGCTTTATTGGTATGTGTGCATACTATAGACGCTTCATAGCAAAATTCTCTCAAGTAGCAGGACCACTACACGACTTAACAAAGAAGAACGTTAAGTTTGTATGGACTGCTAAGGAGCAAAATGCTTTTGAAAAACTCAAAGAGAAGCTTAATTCCCAACCAGTCCTCGTGCTTCCGGATCTCTCAAAACCATTTGAGGTCCAATGTGATGCTTGTGGTGATTGCCTTGGAGCGGTTTTGCTTCAAGAAGGGCATGCCATAGCATATGAGAGCCGAAGGCTCAATAGTGATGAACGAGTCTTGGGCATTTATGAGAAAGAGCTTTTAGCTGTTCTACATGCCCTAGATACATGGAAGCACTACCTATTGGGGACTCCATTTATCCTACGAACCGACCACCAAAGTCTCAAGTATTTCATGACGCAAACCAAACTTTCCGACAAACAAATGAGGTGGGCAACTTTTCTTTCACAATTTAATTTCCATATTGCTCACATAGCTGGTAAGCACAATCAAGTTGCCGATGCACTTTCACGACGACCAAAAGTTAATGCGGTGTCTATAGCTACTCACAATGATCTATCCTCTATGATAGATGAGTATCCTACTGACCCTGACTTTAGAGACATAATGTCAGCCCTTGCTTTGGGGAAGAAAGAGGAACCATTCACCTTCAGGATGGTTATCTTCTCCACGGCAATAGGCTATGTGTTATCCATTCCCTTCGTGAGAAGGTTATGTATGAATCCCATGCTCCTCCATATGCAGGGCATAGAGGTATTCAACCTACTCTCCGAGGAGTAGAGACGTATTTCTATTGGCCTACCATGAAAGTGGACATACAAGAGTATGTTTCAAAATGTGTAGTATGCCAAAAGACCAAGTATGATAGAGGGAAGCAACCTGGATTACTCCAACCATTGCCTATTCCAAATTCACCATGGGAGAGTATATCCATGGATTTCATCTTTGGATTACCCAAGTCTATCCATGGGAATACAGGAATATGGACAATAGTCGACAGGTTTAGCAAGCAAGCACATTTTATTCCTGTCAAAAAGACTATTAAGGCACATCAAATGGCAACTCTCTTCATATCTCAGATTTTCAAGCACCATGGATTACCCACATCCATCGTGTCAGATAGAGATCCTAGAATGACCAGTAATTTCTGGAAAGGTCTCTTTGAAAATCTAGGAACAAGATTGAATTTCTCTTCGGCCTATCACCCACAAATGGATGGCCAAAGTGAGATAGCCAATCTTACGATATTCGATCTACTCAAGACTTATGTTACCGAAGTAGATCAACGCTCACAATGGGAAAAGTATTTACCTCTAGTAGAGTATGCCTACAATAATACTGTACATACTTCTACGGGGAAAGCACCTTTCGAGATCATAGAGGGAAGACCTAAAAGTCCCTTGCTACTCAAAGTACATGGGAAGATCTTCGCTGCCGATGAGTATAGCCGTGACCTACAAGAATCTTTTCAAAAGATTAGGGAGGCTATAGCCATCTCTCAACAAAGGCAAAAAGCTGCTGCTAATAAGCACAGAAGAGCCTTAATGCTCAAAGAAAATGATTGGGTCTTACTCAAGTTTCCTAAGGCTCGATTAAGGCAAACGACGGGCAAAAATCCTACGGGCCATCAAAAGTATTATGCTCAACTAGCAAAAAGATACTATGGTCCTTTCCAAATCCTGAAGCCCATCAATGAGACAGCTTATCAACTCAAGTTGCCCAACCATTGGCTTATACACAATGCCTTTCATGTAAGCCTACTTAAGCCCTACAAAGGAGAGCCACCAACTGAACCAATTATTGAAGACCCTCCCGAAGTTGAAGACCAAGAAGAGGTGCTACAACCCGAAGCTGTCCTTCGGCATGAAGACAAGGTACTACGACATGGTAAGATAATCCGACGGTATCTTATTAAGTTCAAAAATTATCCTTTTGAAGATGCTAAATGGATGCAAGGAGTACAACTTAAGGATAGTATGAACCTTGTCAATGCTTACAATGCTACATTAGAGTAAGCAAATGTACAACTCTCTTTTAAATGACTCATGTTTTTGTCTTATAAGACTAATCCTCTTTTTAATTGTGCACAAATTTAACTAGTATGCATGCTTAGAATCATGTTTGTGATGACGACGTCTCTCAAACACCAAGTAGAATTTGTCACTCTACTTTGGGAGAATGAAATGGACTAAAGAGCAGACATGCTTGCGGCAGCTATGTCTCCCAAGCACCAAATGGATTAGTCATCCATCTTGGAAAGATGTCGTAGGGTAAAAAAGGGATCCTCTACCCGCTAAGTACGATTGACTAATGACTAAGGCTTTATCTCTTCCACCTCATAGTCGAGGACGACTATGATTTCAAGAGAGAGGTAATTTCATAAAAACTAATATCTAACCAACCCAAATGATTTTCTCATATTAAATTGATCACTTAATGTGGGAGAATAAATGGGAACAAGTGTTAAGATATAGATATGTGCTTATAGATCTATCTCAACACGGGGCCAATAGTAAAGGGGCCCAAATGGGAGATGGTCTATCAAGAGCAAGGCTAACCAATGGAGCATAAGACCTTAGCGTTAGCTTCATTGAAGACCTCTAATAATGTGTGTAAAAGTCCTTTGACCTTAGGTAAGCTAGGGCTGAGCTTGAGGTGGGAACCCGGCCCAAGCTCGAGGTGCTTGTCGTGCTTGAGGTGCTTGTCCTGCTTGAGGTTCTTGTCATGCTTGAGGTGCTTGATTAAGATGCTTGAGGTGCTTGACTGGCTCCATGCTTGAGGTGCTTGACTTGGTGCATGATTAAGGTGCTTGAGGTGCCTTGAGAAGCTTGCCTGAGATGCTTGTGGAAACACGCTTGAGGTGCTTGACTTGGTGCATGATTAAGGTGCTTGAGGTGCCTTGAGAAGCTTGCCTGAGATGCTTGTGGAAACACCCCCTACTTCAAGTGCTTAGTCATGCTTGATGACTAAGGGGCTTGCTCATCCAAATTCAAAAATATCCCTACAAGGAGGGGGGCGATCCTACAAGGGGGGGGGGGGGGGGGGGGATGAGAGAACACACACACACACACAAGGGAAGCCCCAACTTGAAGAGGCAGCAAGGACACTTGTCAAGTTCCTCCCCATGTTGCCCTCATGGTGTGCCTGAAGCCTATTGGTTGGCCACCCAAGGGGTCCAATGATAATTTAGGATATTTAATTAATTGATTTTGCATTTATCAAGTCCTCTCTCTCAAAGGGGAAAGGGGGACACTTGTCCCAAGGCTACCCATGTTGCTTGTAATGGCTCCTGCTTGTGATTGGCTAGGCCTGGAGGGGTCCAATGAGCTTCAAGCATGAGCTACAAGGGGGGGTCGACCCAAGCAAGCTAGGGGGGTGCTTAGGGGGTATACTCACCCACACACACTCACAAACACTCTCATTGTGTACTATGCAAAGTGCAAGAGCTCCCTCTCCTTCTCCAAGCAAGTAGAGGTTGTGAGCCTATACCAACACTCTTGGCTATGGAGTGCAAATCCATCCAAGAGCCATGCTTCAATGCTTGAGCTTGCCATCTATTTCTTCTTCATTACTATGCTATTATGTATGCTAGCACAAGAGTTATGATAAGTGAGGAACTAGCTCTTTCTCGTATGAAATGTTTCTTCTTCCTCTTCCCTACCCTCATTCCCTGCTAACTCTCTCCACCTTCGAAGGTGTTTGAGGTCTTGGGACTGAGGCTTGGTATAGTTAAAGCTTTCTTCAAGTTTAGGTTATGCTATGATGGTGATGCATGAAGCTTTCCATCTTCATTGCTTCACCTAGGTCACAAGGAACACAAAGAATGTATTGTAACAAGTCTCTCTTTGTGGGAGAAATCATAATACAAATGCCTATTGGAGGGGGGGCCGGCTCCACATAAATCCGGTCCTCAACTGTTGTCATGTTCTCTAAATTCTCTCTTTTGCAAAAGTATTGTCCATGCCAAGTTAACTAGTTGCTATAATTATGTTGCTATCTTCAATTATGTCTACCCGCTATGCTCACAAAATCATTTCTTGAAAGTACTCTCATTAAATTCCGTTACTCTCAAATTGAATAGGCAAATTCCATTACACTACTCAACCTTGAACAAGGCAAGGTTGCCCAGTAGTAAAGGTGAGTGAGGCATGGCATGTGACTTATAAGGCAAAGGTAATCAGCAACGTCGATCATTAACTACAATGCCCAAAGACTCAACTAAGGCACGAGGAAGTCAACGCTATTGACATTTGTGGATCATCTATCCCCCTCGAGATTCGTGCAAATCCTAGGCCACTGTCGATTCCATCTCTCAAGCTTCATTAAAGACCTCACATGATAGATATAGAGTTGTGAATACACCGATCTTCTTGGAAACACGTCTACCAAAAATAGTTCTCTTGCTTTCCATGGGTTTCTTCATTGCAAGGCGTTATACATTTGAAAGGCCTCTAAATTGATATGTCTATTTGAGAAAAAATCTCTAACGCTCTCAAATTTTGGCTCGAGTTTATAATTCTTCAAAGAAGGGTAGAGCTATATTTTTGCCCATGGGCCGTACCTATCAACAAGAAGTGAAATCATTGCCATCAAACTACAAAGTATCTTGCATAAGAGCCGGGTCGCATCCAGTTGGTGAGGGGAGTGGAATGCACAGAGTCCCACCCAGCCTCCTTCCAATGCAGAAAAGATCGGCAAAAAAGGGACCAGCTCGCGTGCTTCACTTTGATTGGGTCACAAATTCCTATGTTGGCAAAGGAAGCAGCTAGCTCTTAACCCTCGCTTAATCCCTCCCTTTTTCAAAGTGATAACAGGGTTAGTAGGAGCGTTCAGAATTTTTGCAAATCTTTTCGAAGTTTCTAAAAATGGCGAATATCTTCCTCTTGCTCCCCTCACTCCTCCCGGGTGCAACCCGGACTTGAAAAGCCCTAGCTAGCTATCTATACTAACATAATATGGCGGAAGTGGAGCTCTTACACGTGTCAACATCTGTGAGTTAAAGGCTAAAGTTCAAAAATAAGACAAGCTCATGTGCACGCGAGCGAGCGAAAGAGAGAGGCTGTCGAAAGCGACCGGTCGTACTAGTTCCCTTAACTTCGACATGATTGTTTCAAACCTCTTAAGAGAA
Source organism: Adiantum capillus-veneris (assembly GCF_014529385.1). Taxonomy (NCBI): domain Eukaryota; kingdom Viridiplantae; phylum Streptophyta; class Polypodiopsida; order Polypodiales; family Pteridaceae; genus Adiantum; species Adiantum capillus-veneris. The sequence goes on from NC_140941.1 coordinate 62,520,194, forward strand.
GGAGTTCCTTCTTGCATAAGGATGCATTCACATGATCGAGGGTAGACCGTGTCGCCTCCTATCAACATGGTTTTATAATCAGCAAGACTCAAGCTTTGCGCGTGAACTATACTAGTCAGCATTCCAAAAGGTGCGGTTGCGAAATCGGTAGAGTTGGAAAAGCAAGCAATGTAGGCATCCTCTAAAGCACACCTAATTTCTAAAGTCGTTTTGCATGTCATGCCGGCCGCTTTTGTGTGTTGGAAAAGGCACAGATGGAGGCTTTGGGGACCACTTAGTAGGTGTAGAATGGGCCTAGAAAAGACACGTGTTCCTTTGGTTATGGTCTTCAAAAGCGGAAGAGAGTGCGCTTTCATCGAGCAAGATAAACCTGACCAGTCACCACCAGCTCGACTCCCTCGACTCTCGAGCCTAGCGCAGCACACAGAGAGAGAGAGAGAGAGAGAGAGAGAGAGAGAGAGAGAGAGACAGTGACGAGTATGATTTTTTCGAAAGAGCTGCGTGTGGGAGACGGTCCTCCACGATATTTACAGAAGTACCTAGGGCCCCGTAAGCAGTGACTCTCTCTGGATAGTAGCGGACGCGTCGTCCTCTCTTATCCATCTGCGTTCAACCCTTGATATCCGCAGCGCAGGCTCCTCGCCTACTGAGATGCATTCCGGAATCCGATGTGAGAGAGGCCAATTGTTTTTATTTTTTGAAAACCCGTTCATTGACTCTTTGGAGGGAGGAAGGCCAAATTTTTCCTGATAGCCTATTGATCGACCCCCTTTGGAAGGAGGAAGGCCAAAATTTTCAAGGCCCCCACCAAGTCTATTTGACCTTTTTTTTTTTAATAAAGAGAGTACAAGAACTTTGAAACACACGCTACACACCCTATGTACAATGGCTTCAGCGGTAGGGAGAGAGACATCGCATCACACGCACACACCTGCATATACGAACAGTCCCTAAGGACTTGGAACATGTCTTCAGGTCGCCAAGGGGGGATTGAACCCAAGACCTTAGGCACAGAGGCTATGACTCTACCAACTGAGCTAGCACCCGTTGACATCTATTTGACCTTTTGATCCACCTCTTGAGTAGAACTTCCACACCATTGTTGAAAAAACAAAGGATTTTTTTTTTAGCCTTTTATTTTGTGAACTACTTCAACAACCATGATATCCAAAAGAATCTAGTATGTGCCTCTAATCTTTGAAAGCAGGTCAAATTAGGAGGAATCTCGTGAGATACTCCATTTTGGCCTGGAGTGAAAAAGGGGAGAATGGCACGTGCACGAGGGGGGGGAGGCGGCAAGGAAAGCAGAGCATATAGAGAGGCCATCCGTCAGCACGAGGACAGAGGAGAAGGAGAAATTTTTTGCGTCGCGTTTGAACGTAGGCATACCCGGAGAGAGAGAGAGAGAGAGAGAGAGAGAGAGAGAGAGAGAGAGAGAGAGAGAGAGAGAGAGAGAGAGAGAGAGCCATGGATGGAGCTGCGTAGCAGCTCGTTTGCAGAGCCTGGACTGCTGCGAGTGAGAAACCGCGGCGCCTGGCTACAGGGACCGAGAGCTGCCCTTCGATGCGTTCAAGTGTGCAATATCGGATGGAGCAGGAGATGGAGTTCATCTCAAAAATGGAGGGGCGAGGAGATCATAGCTCCTGCCTCACGCTCTGCCGTCGTCTGCCTGTTGTGTCTGTGCATGTCAACACCTACCTGAGCATCAAAAACCAGAGAGCTGTTCCCCCTGATGTCTCTGTGCATTGCGAGCAGATAATGCAAACATCTGCGCTGGGTGAAGGTGGGGCAAGACAAGGCCGGTTCGCGAGACGCTGAGAGTCGACTGCCAGACTTTTCTTTCGAGAGAGCAGCGCGCGCCGAATCTTTGCGACTAATTAATTAATGGGTTGTGCAAAAGACCCAGTATGTAATGTTTACCGAAATTTATGATGTACTTACCCAAATTTCATGTGCTACAAGCTATGATTGGATCCGTCAAGGTCCCTGGTTGGCGGGGAGAGGATCCTGGCCCTTCATCAATTGTCAGTTTTGGAGCGTCGACGACAACAAGTCAACATCTGTAATAATCGAGAAGCAATTGTCGCGAATGATTCCTAGCCCCTTCAGCAACTGTAATTAATTGATCAAACTCTTCTCAATCATTGCCACTGATTTGAAGCCACATCAGCACCCGTAACCCACCCATAACCCATCACCCTCATCTCCGCGTGTTCTCTATTGAATTGTACCTGTTGTTGCACGTTGTACCCGACATGCATCAAGACGAATTCACAGGTCGTGGCCTGCCTCCCAACGACTCTTGACGGTTGAGAATGAACACTTAGTGTGCATTATCTCATAATACCTGCTCCCCAATGGCTCCTGGCATCCGCCAATCACCAAGGGGTCGCAGGTATTATGAGGAATGGACACTAAGTGTCCATTTTCTACCCCTTCAATTTGTGAGTTGGACTGTTTTTTTGTGCATTGCACTCGTCCACATTGTGTTGTATAAGTCTACTACCTTTGCAAAGTTATGGCCATGTCAAAACATCTATGAGTTGGACTGTTTTTTGTGTGCATTGCACTCCTCCACATTGTGTTGTATAAGTCTACTACCTTTGCAAAGTTATGGCCATGGCAAAACATCGAAGGTGTGGAAGCTCTTATCCTTCAAATCTTATCATAGCATTGCAAACTTTCCATTGGCAAATATAGTGGTTAAATTTGACTTAAATAGAGCATGCCACCTCTTATAGAGCCTCTTTGGCGTTAAGTCTAGAACATTGCTGATGATATTAATTTTCAACAATTAATCAAATATAAAGATTCAGTGTTGATAATCAAGTGTTGAACGTCATCGGAGTCCAAGTCAATATTGACGAGGGGGCGGGGATAAAAGTAGAGGGCTACGGAGGTTGGTAGATGAAGGACTCGCTCTATACCTAACACTCGCAAGAATGAGAAACTAGAAGTAAAGAAGTCGATGCGTGAATTTTAGAATAATTGGTTGAAAGACCAATGTTGGAGGGACCACTAGCATGACACGTACCCCCTTTCTGAGCGGATCCGGTTTAGAGAACTTTGCATAGTGGAGGGGACCTTAGTTCCACCAGTTTTTTAATAGATCCTTGCCTAATCCTGAGAATGACAATCTTGACAGACACAAGGAATACAAAGCACTTGGTTTTGTGAGTGACATTGTGACTCTCCTCAACTTGAACTCCTTTTGACATGTACATATTGTGCAAAAGATTTTTTTAATCCAAACATAAAATAGACTTGGCATCCATTGGAGCACATAATATTGGAAATATGTGTGTTCAAACATCTTCGGGGTGTTTAGCCAGGAATGCAAAGGGTAAGAGAAGAAATATGTGTGTTTGAACATCTTTGGGTGTTTAGCAAGGAATGCAAAGGTTAAGAGAAGAAAGAGACACAAATGGTAAACTATAATCAAGTTGTTGAGAGCACACGAGAGCCATTGATTGGTGGAAATTCCTCCTATGGCTCTTTTGCCAAACACAGGCTGCACGTGTGATTGTTGGTGCATTGGCAATGCATCATTATAGTCAAATCAAACTATCAACAAAAAAGTTTCTCTAATTACACAATTGATTGAGCAATAAAAATGAAGTTAATTAGAGTTGATTATCTGCTAATTACGTATGAATGGTGTTCGATTTTTGTGTTGAGTGCACTCGAAAGAGTTTTTCTTTGAATGTGACCAATTTGTTACGCACTTTGGCAAATCTTTCTTGGTTAACTATCAATGAAGCTTAAGCAAATAAGAGACATTCTTCACTTTGGCAAATCTTTCTTGGTTAACTATCAATGAAGCTTAAGCAAATAAGAGACATTCTTTGTAAATTTTGTGTGATGAGGGTATCAAGGCATAATTGTTGAGGCCATGCATGCATGGTGATTGCCTCACCTTGCTTAAAGGCCAAATTTTGTGTTAGTGAGATGATTTTGCCTAGTAGCTTTCTTTGTCCATGTCTATATAGGTCCATATATCCTCCATGCATCAGAGACCCCAAATTGTAGATACATAGGGCCATGTTTAGAAATGAAGGCTAGTCGAGACCTAAAATTTGAATGCAAAAATTCATCTACAAAAACCTATGCAAGAGGAGAAGATCGAGAGAGACCTTGGATGGGAATAATGGACATATGTATGGTTTTGGAGTTTCATGACAAGTACCCATGGAGGTTATGCATTCTTTAAAATACCCATAATCTAGAACTTGGATGGAAAAAAGAGACATATCTGGAGATAGTGAACGTGAGTGAGATCTCAGAGCAAGGCAACAATTGGGATAATGTATTTCACCTCTCGCTAAAGTTTCTATTTGGCGTACATGGGCTATATATCTTAGACTTATAATGAAACTTTGGTAGCTTGCCAACTTTGTTCAAACATAGTTAGCATGTGCTTTCTACTAGTTTGTTGGTTTTATGTATGTCTATTAGTAGATGTTGAAAAGCTCTTAGACATTTAAGCTTCCTGACAAAGTTATTCTTACTAGTTTGTTGCTTTTACCAATAATGTGGGACTCGTGAAAGCCACAACAATCTCCATCCCAAGAAAGCAAGGCTATCTAACAAATTCTTTTATTTGGATTTTTTTCTCTTGCATTGGTTATTCAAGAGGGTACAATAGGCAGATAGTCTAAGACAACAATCATAGAACTCACATTTCTCTATTCACCAACTATGCATATGTGTAATGTCCATTATTAATTCCACGAGTGAAGGTTTGTTACTTTACATGATCTTAGAGAGATCTTTCTTCTATTCTCTTGTAAAGAGAGCACTTGTTAGTAGGTTCATTGTGTTAGGAATAAAGACATAGCTTAGTAGTCCACTAGAGTGGTTTACTTAATGGAGAGAAATAATTTTGACACACGAGCGAGCGAGAGAGAGAGAGAGAGAGAGAGAGAGAGAGAGAGCACGATATACATGGGTCACCCAATGTGCGCTACGTCCACGGGAAAGCAACCACTTAATGGCTTTTGCACTTCAAACTAAAAGCAGGTTACAAAGGGATTAGCAATCCTTTATGGAACTCTCGCCTTGCTTCATTCTCACCACCACTTTACACTTCACCAACTCACACACCCTTCAATGCACATTCATTGATTGTTTTGTGCGTAGAAGAGGCCTCCTTTTGTCGACCAAAAGGGTTGCCCTCTCTCATGAGAGACACCCGTGTGTGTAGCCGCCCTTGTGTAGACAAGTTCATTTTGAACTCTCCCATGCGTCCATGGGTGGCCGTCCTTAGGTAGACAAGTCCGCGTGGAATTCTCCATGCACCCATGTGTAGCCATAGTCAAGTACACTCGAAACTCATCTACCGGCCATTGAATTCAGCCACCGGCCAAAGACTTCAGACCGTCGACCACTAGCCATTGACTATCGGCAACCGGCCAACTGGTTGACCATTTTTTGGTCAATTTTTTGCCGCCGTCTAACCACAATATTCGATGAAAAGGAGTATTTTGAAAAATTTGTTAACATGTCCACATGATTCTTGCTTGTGTGCACCTTTCCAAGGTTTAGTTGTCTTTCTTCCAAAAGAGTATGTATTAAGTGATATCTCACCTCTATATGCATTATCCTTGAGTGAAAGGTTGAATTCTTTGCAAGATGAATGGCCTTTGGTTGTCGCTATACAAGACACGATTGTCTTGTTTGTATCCAAGCTCCTCCAAGAATCTCTAGAGCCACAAAATCTCTTTACTGGCATCTGTTAGAGCTACATATTCCGCTTACGTGGTAGAAAGTGAGACCACTTTCTGCAACTTTGAATTCCAACTCACTATTGTGTCTCCAACCATGAAGACGTATTCAATAGTGCTCCTTTGAGTGTCTGTGTCACCTGCCATATCTGCATCAATATACCCTTGCAAGAAAATATCAGTGCCTCCAAAACAAAAATCATTCGTCTCATTGTCCCTTTAAGATACCTAAGTATCCACTTCACATGTTGCCAATGCTCTTTACCTGGATTGTCCATGAATCTACTCACAACTCCCACTACATGTGCAATATCTAGCCTTGTCCAGACCATAGCATACATTAGAGAACCTGCCGCTGCAACATATGGAGCTTTAGACATGTACAGTATCTCCTCTTATGTCTTTGGACACATATCCTTGGTTAGTTTAAAGTGACTAACCAAAGGTGTATAAACCAATTTTGCATGTTGCATCGCAAACATTTCTAGTACCTTCTTGATATAATTCTTGAGATAGCTTTAGTGTCTTCTTCTCCCTGTCCCTTGATATCTTCATACCAAGTATCCACTTTGAAGCACCTAAATCTTTCATTGCAAAAGAATTAGACAACTCTTCTTTTAGGTCTTTGATATCTTGCATTTTAGCACTTGCAATTAGCATTTCATCAACATACAACATTAGGATGATGAACTTCCCATCTCCCAAATTCTTTGTGTATACATAGTGCTGTGAGTTGCATCTTCTGAATCCATGGACCATGATCCATCATCCACCAGTCAAACTTTAAATACCATTGTCTTTTGCTTGCTTTAGAGCATACTAGATCTTTAACCTATAAACCATTTTCTCTTTGCCCTTTTCTTTATACCCTTTTGGTGCAAGCATGTAAATCTTCTCCTCCAAGTTTCCATGAGGGAATGTCGTATTAACATACATTTTCTTGAGATTCAAGTTATTAGCAACCACAAGGCTTAAGACAAGATTAATGGAATTCATTTTTACAATAGGAGAAAATATTTCATTGAAGTCATTACCTTTATTTTGAGAAAACCCATTTACCACAAGCCTTGACATGTACCTCTTCTTTCCGCCTTCTTCTTCCTTCAACTTGTACATCCATTTGTTTTGCAGTGCCCGATTAATCTTAGGCAAAGCAACCAACTATTGGTTGTCATGTAATAAGTCCATCTCCACTTGCATGCTCTTCGTCCATTCTTCTTTGGATTCATGTTGCATGGCTTCTTCGTATGACTCTGGCTCTCTAGAATCTGAGACCAAGAGATGATTGAAGGAAGGAACGAACCTTTCTAGAGGTCTACTTGCTCTTGTAGATCTTTGGGACATAGATTGAGGTTCCTCATTTGGTTGACATTGTTGCAAGTTGTCACCACTTGCACTCCTTGAGTCTTCACCGTCCTCAAGCCCCATGCACTCATCACATGTACCTTTTGTCTGTTTTCTTTCCAAGTATTCTTTGTATATATTTTGTTCATTGAAATTACATCCCTACTCCTAAATATTTTACCACCTTCAGGATTTCATAGGGGATACCCATAGTCCGCTTCTCCATAGCCAATGAAGAAACACTTTTTGGACTTTGCATCTAGCTTTGACCTTAGCCTTCTATCTATGTTCATAAAAACCTCACATCCAAACACTTTGAGAAATTCATAATTCACTGCTTTACTTGTCCATGCCTCTTGTGGAACTCCTCCATGCAATGGCGTTGGGGATAATTGGTTGATCAAGTACATAGATGTACTTATTGCTTCCACCTAAAGCTCAAGTGGCAGGTCTACATGTAGCCACATGCTTCGTGCTTGCTCCATGATTGTCCTGTTCATCCTTTTCAAAACTCCGTTTTGAGGAGGTGTCCTTGGGGTCGTCCTTTGCCTTTGAATTCCATTACTAACACAAAAGCTTTCAAAAGCTTGGCTGCAATATTCGCCTCCATTGTTGAATCTGAGGCATTTAAGATTAGTACCTGCTTTGTTCTCAACAAAGGCTTTCCACCTTTGAAGTATGGAAAACACATCGAATTTCTTCTTCATTGCATAAAGCCATGTTTTTCTTATTGCATCATCTATGAAAGCTACATAGTACAATGAACCACCAAGGGATGGTTTACTCGCTGGACCCTATACATCAGAATGAACCAATTTAAGTTTTTTATGTTTTCTTTCATTTCCTACTTTTAGGAATTTTACCCTCTTTTGTTTGCCGTAAACACAATCCTCAAAGAACACTAAATCTACTTCTTTCAAACCTGGTAGAATCTTTTTCAATTGAAAGATTTACATTCCTTTGGTACTCATATGCCCAAGCCGATAGTGCCACACCACACCATCGACTTTTGTAGCTGTTGTTGCATAAGTTGAAGATTGCACGTTGACCGTACACAAGTATAGTGTACCAACTTTTTCTCCTTTTGCAACCACCAAAGATTTTTTTGAGATCTTTTCAACGTCTGTTTCCAAATGCAATGTTGTGACCTTCATCATCCAGATGACCTATAAAGATCAAGTTTTTGTGAAGAGAGGGAACATGCCTAACATCTTCAAGCTTCTATTCATTTCCATTTGCAATTTTGACACAAATTGTACCTTTCTTGACAATTTCACAAGCTTCATCATCTCCCAAGTATACATACCCAAAATTACCTTTGGTATAATCTTGGAAATGCTGCTTATGTGATGTCGCATGGAATGAAGCTCTGGAGTCGACTATCCAAGAGTTGAGCACATTATCTAGTGAAATAATTAGAGCGTCTTGATTTACTTTACCTGCCACATTGGCCTCCAATGTTGGCTTGTCATCTTGAGACTCCGACTTCTATCTGCCATTTTTAGATTGAACAATCGCTTCATGAGAAATACCTCATTGGATGCGATGGTTTCTCATAGAGGCTGTCAAGCGACTTTATCAAGTCCTCCGTGGTCTTCATCTCCAAAATGTTGAAGGCCACCATTGAAGCCAAAGCATAGTCGGATCGTTCCTAATGCCTTTCGATCAAGGACAATCCACGCTTCATTTACCATCATTGCGGGCTCCTTTGCAAGACCACCTAGTGGCACATAAAGAATGTTTTGGTAGAGGTAGTCTTCAATGTGCATCTTTCAATGTTGGTAGTTTTTGCCGTTGAACTTTTCGATCTCGAGCTTACCTTTATCTGCTATTACTCCCATTGAATTCAAGGAATCCTTTCCTTGAGATATTTTAGCTACGAGAAACCCGATACCAGTTGTTAGGAATAAAGGCGTAGCTTAGTAGTCCACTAGAGTGTTTTACTCAAAATGGAGAGGTATACTTTTCACACACATGAGAGAGAGAGAGAGAGAGAGAGAGAGAGAGAGAAGAAGAAGAAGAAGAAGGAAGAAGAAGAAAAGTGTTTTACCATCATAGGAAACTATCCCAAGAGACCTTAAAGATCTATCCGACGAGGCGAGTTGAACTCACGACCTGTTATTCAAGAGGGAAATGACATAACCAATCTACCACATTTGGGTGATAGAAAGGTTATACCATTTTCCTATTATTATTAGTACACACACACACACACACACAAGAAGAAGAATATTTTAACGACGTAGAGAGAGAGAGAGAGAGAGAGAGAGAGAGAGAGAGAGAGAGAGAGAGAGCATGATATACATGGTTCACCCAATGTGGGCTACGTCCATGGGAAAGCAGTCACTTAATGGCTTTTGCACTTCAAATTAGAAGTAGGTTACAAAGGGATTAACAACCCTTTATGGAACTCCCACCTTGTTTCACTCTTACCACCACTTCACACTTCACCATCTCACACATCCTTCAATGAACCTTCATTGATTTTTTTGTGTGTAGAAGAGGCCTCCTTTTATAGCCCAAAAGGGTTGCCCTCTCTCATGAGAGACACCCATGTGTGTAGTCGACCTTGTGTAGATAAGTTTATCTTGTACCCTCCCATGTGCCCATGTTAGGTAGACAAGTCCGCCTAAAATTTGTCCACGCGTCCATGTGTAGCTGTAGCCAAGTCCGCGTGAAACTCGTCCGCTGGCCAAACACTTCTAGCCATCGTGAATTGACTACCAGCCAACCAACCGGCCGTTTTTTGGTTACTCTCCGGCCACCATAATATTTTGACGAACTAGCTCTTGTGCAAAGCTCTCGACCGGGTGTGAATTTTTGGTTTTCGGACGAGTGATTTTTTTTCTCACACACGATGGCTTCTCCTCATAACGGGGACCTTACAAATGTGCATTTTGAGACTAAAAAATTAGAAGGGGTGAATCAAGATCCATACTTAACAAATTGATCCAAGAGCCTTGAGACTCAAGGCCCAATGCTTCTGGTACCCATCCCTGTAATTCTTGATGGAGCAAACTTATTGGATATGGCATGCATGTTTTGGCGTTGCCAAAGGTACAATCCTCCTCCTCCTCAAGCATATGGATAACTCATCTTGATGACTCCTAATTTGAAAAGAATGCACGGTTCTTCTTTTAGGAATCCAATGAACATAGACAATAACTAAGGAGTCAATCTTCTGAATGTTTGAATTGGAGTTCATGTGCAACCCTTCATGCATGAGTGTGTATATATCCTACAAACTACTTGAAGGTACATGGGGGCAAAAAATTTCCAAGAGGTCACCCTTCTCGAATCCTATTCTTGTGCATACGTGCTCAACACTGATGTTCCACAAATTGGTTTAGCCATCTAGACCCCAAAACTAGGTGTTAGAGACCTCAATCTAGCCATTTTATGCCTCTCGTACCCGGGCACCACTGACAGTTCACAAGTTGGGCTTACCCCAACAACCATCCCCTGAAGCCAAACTTGGGACTTCTTCCTTATCCTTCTTAGTACCAACATGGTCTGCTTTCTTTGGCTTAGAGGTTGGACTTTAGACCATGGCTCTGATACCAACTAAAGGTACATGGGGGCAATAACTTCCTGAGAGGTTACTCATCTCAATCCTATTCCTATGCATACACACTTAACTGTGATATTCCGCAAATTGGTCTAGCTACCCACACCCCAAGACCTTAAGGTGTTAGGCACCTCCGAGCTAGCCAATTTACACAAGCCTTATAGCAAGGCACAACTGATACAAGTTGGGCTTACCTCAACCATACTAACATCTACTAGCATTCATTGGCACGGTGTAACAACTAAAGCCACGATTGTATTCTATGTACCTTGCACTTTATAAGAAGAGCCTAGAGTATGTAACCAAGTTATTGATGCAAGAATTTTTTTAAATATGACACGAGATTAGATTGAAACGAAATGAGATTAACAATGAGCATATCTTTCATACCTTGATGAAAACTTAGTAGAGCTTCCCTATGAGGTCATTGCCCTGTAATTAGGATGCGTAAACAATGAACACGGAGAAATAGAGAGAGGGAAGAGAGTCCTAGAGGATTATTACAAGCAACCAAGAATAAAGAGAGTAGCATTGAAGAGAGGGACGTTCTTTGTGTGTGTGTGTGTGTGTGTGTGTGTGTGTGTGAGAGAGAGAGAGAGAGAGAGAGAGAGAGAGAGTAGCATTGAAGAGAGGGACGTTCTTTGTGTGTGTGTGTGTGTGTGTGTGTGTGTGTGAGAGAGAGAGAGAGAGAGAGAGAGAGAGAGAGAGAGAGTATATTTTGTTGAGTACTGACCAAAGGTCTATATTAGCTAGCCTTAACAAGGTAAGAAGACTGCAATTTGCTCACACAACATGCACCCATGCCATCGTGCGAAACGAGCAGCCTTAGGCGCAGTTCGATTATGCAAATGATGGCTTTCGAATGAGAACTGAATTTTGATATAGGAATCGCCTCTATTTGGATAACCTTGGAAAACCATCCACACTATATCATATGGGCTGCTTCAAACAAGATCTACAACAAGGGAGATTCAAGGCCATCCGATGCACATTTGTAAATTTGAGAAAATTTATAAATTAAGTGTGAAAAGCAAATTTGGGTGGGCTTGAAAACTTGGGGTGGTTCACGCACCACATTTTGTACCCACGATCCCCTCGTAGTAAGCCATGTGCTCTAACCACTATGCCCATATACTTTCATTGAGATATAGGGGATTTGTGTATGTCTTATTGTAAATGTGGGTGGGTTTGCAGATTCGGGCTAAATCCGTGCTGCTGGATTCGACACGGCTAACGATCGACAATCGACGCACCCCCATTTTTAACCTCCACCATTGATTGTGATATGGTGTTGAGCTTGAAAAACAGATATGCATTATTAAAACATCATGCTTGCGTGGACTAAATCTTATTTAGAATAATAATCCACAAACCCATACGTAGGTCTCCCTTTAGTCCTATTTATGTTCTTGCCTGTTTCTTCCCTGCCTCTCTTTTGCATGTGCTTTCTATTTGCTTCGCGATCTCTGCTTTCCGCAAGCGTCCTCGCCATAGCCCCGTTCTCCTGCACCGCATTGTTGTTTACATGCACTTCTAACTCCGACACAGGCTTCATTCTGACACGCACATTTGCACATCCACGAGAGAATAGAGGAGCGGACTTCTGAATTTGCAACAATGGGTTCCGGACTTCTCTGCTTTTGGCCGCTCCTCGCCCTCGTCAACCTCAACCCATAAAGAGTGAAGCATTTCCGTGTGCTCCGCAGGCGCGCTTCTTCTCATCAAGTATGTTATGCTCTGTTTTTCTCGGAAACTTGTGCATGTTAGGCCAAAATCCTGTTTTGAACCGCTATTTCTAGTGAGGCTGTGCCAGTCGTGAAACATACCTGGCCGTGCATTATGGCTAGAACTGCTTTTTAAGAGTAGTATCGTGGTTTCAGTGTTGTCTATTATACTATTTTCTGTAGACTGGCTTTTAAGCCTCTTGGTAATTACTCTGGCTTGATCTGCTTTTTATGAGTGTTGCATTATGGGTCCAGTTATCCATCATTTTGTTCTTTGCCTGATTTTTGTAAAATGGCTTTGATAATTTTGAGTCCGGGGGACTATAAGAACGGTCCGGAGGCCTGTGTATGCGTGAGTTGTTTGTTGAGTATAGAAGGCTTACACTTATGTACTTGCAGCTCACAACGTGTCCTTCTTGTGCTTGCTTCTTTTTGAAACGATTGTGGTGATCCTTCTGAGTTGAAATTTGTGACAAGGATCGTAGATCTCTGCACAATGGGTGGGTTGGTATCTTAGTCTTTCACTTATATATTCTTTTGGAGTGCGTTTGTTGAGATTTTCTGTCTGCCTCTCTAGTGCGTGGACATGAATTTGGGTGAATGCCTTGGGATGCGTTTCATATACAAGAGAATTGAAGTTTGTTAGTTGAAGTTTGTCATTATATGTGCGAGTGATCCTTCTTGGTCAAAATCCTTGACAAGGATCGTAGATCTAAGCACAATGGGTGGGTTCGTATCTTAGTCTTTTACTTATTTGTTCTTTTGGAGTGCTTTCAATGAGATTTTCTGTCTGCCTCTCTAGTGCATGGACATGAATTTGGGTGAATGCCTTGATGCGTTACACATGTACATGATAATTGAAGTTTGTTAAGGCTCAAAGAAAGGTTCTAGCTCTACACAGTAATGACTAGATTAAAACATTCTTCAACCAAAATAGAGCCATGTTGTTACCTAAAAGTTACATTAAGGGTCACAAAGGCCACAATGTCGTTAATCTACCACTGGAAAAGTAAGTTAAAGTATCCACTAGTATTCCAGAAATTTAACATATCGAGCTAGTTCCTTGCATAACTTGGTTGATTCTGACAGCATCAGGGATAGGGATTCAAGGTTTCTTTGCTTTTGTAAAGAATGTGTCAAATTTTAGGGTTTATGCTGGCATTAGGTTATGCAAGAGGGTTTGACAACATGTAAGGATTTATGTGTGCCCAAATTTGTGGCTTAATTGGACAAAGGAACATGAATTTTAGCTAGAAAATTGTTAGTATTGTCTGATTTTTTTCTTTCTTTGGGAAGGATGATGACATTTCCTGATTGTTTTGCTCATACACTGGTGGTGCATCTAGGGTTATATACATTTTATCTTCTAAACATGGCTAGAAATCTTGAACTTTGATTTTTGACCTACTTACACATTGGAGTTTGTTGGCTTGTAACAGATACCAAAATTTTGCAGGCACAAGGAAATATTATGTTTGCCTTTGGTCAGAGTGGTAACCGGTCTTACAACTCCGTGCACAAGTCTTTTTCAAATCAAAAGCCTGTGAAGCAGCATATGGCTGCTGACAGAAGATGTTATATTTTGGGATCGGTCACCAGAGCAAGCACCATCAAGGCAACCACGCTGTTTAGATATAAATACCACGATGTTTTTTTATCAACACTTGGTGATCACTACAGTGAACATTCGTACCAACATTTCTGGTATGGCCGCTTGCCCTGCTTCTAACAGCTAAGGGCGTTCTGCACCTCCTTGGTGCGTCTAGTGTTAGTCTTTAGCATTTTGGTGGCATAAATAATCAGCTAAGCAAGTAGGAGACATTGAGAGTCATGGCGGATTGCTCTGTTCAAAATTTTAGGGCATGGTCCCCGCGGTTCCAAACTAATTGTAAAGGGGTGCTTAATTTGTCTGGTAAAAATTCATTCACTTGTAAGGTGGAGAGCATATTGGGGTCAGACATCATGAATGGCAGGGCATTCGTTTTTTCAATGGGGCAGGACATGCAGGACATATTGAGTAGCAAAAGGATTGGAAGGCTTCCCGATGATGGAGTGGGCAGAGGTGTTGTAGATTTACAGGATCATGACTGTGCGGGCACCCTTATTCCAGGGCTGCCTGATGATGTGGCCAAATCAATTGTGGCCTTGGCCCCTCAATCTGATCTTCCTGCCATGGGATGTGTAGCAAAGTCGTGGAATGCGCTACTTAGAAGCAAAGAGTTTCACAAAATACGAAGGGATTCGGGGACTGCTGAAAAGCGTCTTTACGCACTTACACTGTCAGAAGATCGGAGGAGCACCTGCTGGAAGACCTTTAGTACTGTTCAGAATGTGTGGAAAGATCTGGCTCCCTTGCCAGGGCCATTGAAGAGTGGCTCTGGTTTTGCTGTTGTGGATGGGAAGCTCTTAATCATTGGAGGTGCTGTGGAAGGCTCCAGGCCTTCAGCAGTAGCAGATGTTCTGCTATATGATACTTCACTGAACAGGTTTTTCCTCCCCCCTCCTTCAAACATCCTCTTCCCCACCTCTGAGTATGTATGTGTGTGTGTGTATGTGTACATGTAGTATGTGTGTGTGTGTGTGTGTGTATGTATTACATCGCATGCATGTTTTATAGATAGATAGATAGATAGATAGATAGATAGATAGATAGATATATATATATATATATATATATATATATATATATATATATATATATATATATATATATATATATATATATATATATATATATATATATATATATATATATATATATAGAGAGAGAGAGAGAGAGAGAGAGAGAGAGAGAGAGAGAGAGAGAGAGAGAGAGAGAGAGAGAGAGAGAGAGAGGTCTTTTTATGAAACAGATGGCGCAAAGTTGCAAGCATGCACAGTGCAAGGTATGAGTTTGCTTGTGCTGTGCTAAATGGATTGGTGTATGTTGTTGGCGGACATGGATTAGGAGGGAAAAACCTCCCTCACGTAGAGGTATATGATCTGGAGCAAGATAGGTGGACAAAGTTACCAAGTTTAAGGCGTGCACGATGGGGGTGCATTGGGTGTGGGCTTGAAGGAAAGCTCTATGTCATGGCTGGCCGTTCAAGCTTTACCATAGGTCACTCTCGCTGTGTGGATGTTTTTGATCCTTTGAAGGGGCAATGGGAGGAGGCCAAGAATGGGTGTATGATGGTATTAGCCCATGCGATTGTGGATCAAGAGTTGTTTTGCATTGAGTGGAAGAATGATAGGAAGCTTGCAGTTTTCAATGCAGCGGAGAATTTATGGAAGAGTGTTGTGCTGCCACTTGCTGGAAGCTTAAGTGTTGGATTTTATTTGGCGAATGTAAATGGCAAGCTACTTCTGTTCCCGACAAGTACAGAATCTGCTTGTGATACACTCATCTACGATCCAAATGCTTCTAGCGGTAGCGAATGGCAGACTGCAGAAATCAGGCCTCTTGGTGCTTGTCTCTATTGTACAACAATAGAAGCTTGATCAAATAAGTAAAGTGTCTTGCTGTACTCAGAGTTGTGCAAACTTTGAGTATATGGACACACGTCTACAGAGATTTAGCTTTGAAAGCCTTGTATCTGCAGTGTACATTGTTTTCAATTGAACTTGTTTTATCATGTCTTTTGTAGGTGCCTGTATTTTGTCATTTTGGGCGTTCTTCTACAATGGCCGTCACTCGTGGTAGGTACACTTGATTATTTGATACATGGAGGTACAAGTCCTCAAGTGGTCAAGAATGGCTCATTCAGCTCTTTGTTTTTATGTCATTTTGGGGTTGACTGTTAGCTTGTAATATGAGAAAATTCTGTATATATTTCCCTTGGTAATTGAAAAAGGGTGCTTGTTCTTTACCAAGAGCATTCTTTGCAATTGCCTTTTTTGAGATTTCTTAGTGAATAAGTCAATGGGGGGGCATGTGACAGCCCGACTCTGGAATTGCTGTGCAACTTGTATGTGTGTGGGTGTGTACATATGTGCCTAAAAACAGCCCTAGCGTTTATACACGAGGTGGCCACAGGTTTTTGAAGTGGCTCTTGTAGTGATTTAGTGTGAAGCACAAAGGCTATGCAGGAGTTGTGGCACTTGTCTTGTGCCCTTCTCTGTTTTTTGACATTTTGGGTCCATGGTGTGGCACAAGAAAATGGTGATGTTCCTTTTAGCCTTGAGCATACCTAACCACTGGACAGTGCTTCGATATGCTAATTATCCAAGCCTCTTGTGCGAGGGCTTGTTTGTAGAAGAGTGCATGGAGATGAGTTGAAATTCTTGAAATCTTCAAGGGATATCTTGGATTGTAGACATCAAGTGACACCTTGCTTGACGTGCTAAATGTGCTTAGAAAGGGCCTAGCCAGTTGGCCTAACCAAGACCGCACCTATGGATTATCACAACTGCGTCACTTTAGAAACGGGTCTCATTTGTAGTGTTCGTATTCTGAATTTTATTTTGCAGTCTGTTTAGCTTCTCCAATTTATCCTCTTACTGGTGTGTTGACAACGATGATGCAAGCCATGATTGCCATGTGGCTGAATGATGCATGATATCTATACACTTGTATGGGCAACCTCGCGAGGCTAAGTAAACCTTAATTCTCAAATGCTGATTGGCACTAATTACTCCGCTGCCGAGGCGAATACCTCTAGGTTTGTCCTTCTGGACTTAAATGCTGCCATGAAGCCAAGACTGGCTCTTGGAGACTCATTGATACACCTTTGTGTAGGCTTTTAAACAAAGTGTATTGTGTAACAATGTGGTTCTTGAACTAAGGAGCTTATGGTATCACAAACTAAGACTGTGGGCTTTTAACAAGGCCGATTAGTTCGGCATCCTTAGTGCAGCCTATTGTGTAACATTGTGGCACTTGAATCAAGGAACTTATGGTACCAATCTATAAGCATGATAGCACTGACATCAATAGCCAGTGGTTGCTTGATGTGTGCTCAACTTGTACCAAGCTGAGGTTGATAGTGATGCCAATTGTATGTGCCTCCTTGTTTGATTTTGGCATTTTGTGGGAATGTGTCAATGCAAGGGACTTGTTGTGCGTTGTGTGCGAGCCATGAAGGTTGCAAGCACACAATTGTGGTCTCGGTTATATTGACTATGTAACAGACCCAATGCGTGGATCCTATTTGAGAAAGGTAATGTTACACCCCCACCCCCCCCCCCCCCCCCCCCCTCCGGACAAGCTATATGTTAACAAGAGATGTACTAATTCATTCTCTCAATAGATTCTTGAATTGTGTAAGTAATATATATTTTTTCTTTTTTGTGAATAATGAAATTGATTCGTGGGTATTAGCTCAAACAAATAGCAATGATGCGTCACTCAGCTCCTTGTCATCGTATCGAGTGATCCTCACATTGCGAAGAAGTCGAACTCCGTCCTCTCAACTATCTCGTTGCGCTCTCTCTCTCTCTCTCTCTCTCTCTCTCTCTCTCTCTCTCTCTCTCTCTCGCAGTCACACTCCCATAGCCACAAACACAAGATGGAAAAAGTGCACTGCACATATGAGTGAGTTTTAGGTTTACAATGGCTTATCTATGGGTCCATCCTTTTCACACATGGATGTCCACAGTTGGTAGGTTAAAACATATAAACCTGATCTGGTGAAGTTTATGGTGCATCTCGCATTGGCGATCACTCAAATCACTAACTATATACCTATGGGACAAGCCCATGACTAAATATAATAAATATAATAAGGGCACCGTCCCAAGTTAACATGTTTTGCTTCTTGATATATATTTTGCCCTTGGAATCTATGGGTGTGCCAATTGGGACAGATACCTAGGATGGTAAGCAAGAATGTAGAACATATGTGAACTTGATCAATCCACTATGTTTGGACCTAGAAGCATTTAAACATCTTGATGAAAGTAGCGGCCCATGGACGTGCTCACATATAAGAAGTTAAACACTACAAGACTACGCTTGTCCTCTGGAATGTCGTAATTTGTAGCTATATTGGAGCGCGATTACTCGAGGAAAGTATGGGTTTACTTTCTCAAGCACAAGGATG
The DNA here is from genome assembly GCF_014529385.1 of Adiantum capillus-veneris. Taxonomy (NCBI): domain Eukaryota; kingdom Viridiplantae; phylum Streptophyta; class Polypodiopsida; order Polypodiales; family Pteridaceae; genus Adiantum; species Adiantum capillus-veneris. The sequence continues at coordinate 62,538,573 of NC_140941.1, forward strand.
AAGCGTTTAGTGTTTTCAAAACGTTTGTGACACTTGTGGGAATCAGAGTGGCAAGAAGCTTAAATGCGTACGCACTGACAATGGTGGAGAGTATGTTTCAAAGGCCTTTCAGGACTTTTGTGAGTCAAAAGGTATCAAACGTGAACTTACTGCTTCTTACAATCCTCCTCAAAATGGTGTTGCTGAGAGGATGAATAGGACCATACAAGAGAAGGTCAGAAGTATGTTGTCTAATGCACAACTGCCAAATGGGTTTTGGGCTGAAGCTGTATCAACAGCTGTTCATCTTGTAAATAGATCTCCTAGCAAGGTTTTGCAGAAGGATTCAGTGCCAGAGATGGTATGGTCAGGCAAAATGCCCTCATACAAGCATCTCAGAGTCCTTGGCTGTGAGGCATATACTCACGTTCCAAAGGAATTTAGGAACAAACTTGAGCCAAAGAGTAGAAAGTGCATCTTCCTAGGCTATGGTAATTCTGGTGAGATGGGGTACAGACTTTGGGATCCCGAATCCAGAAAGGTTGTCCATAGCAATGATGTTCACTTTAATGAATCCAAATATCATTAGGGTTGAGGAGATTAGAAGAGTTGTCTTCCAAGAAGATGGACCTGCACGTGCAAGACAAAATGTCAGGGCTCAAGAGGAGCAAGGACAGGATAGAGTGGAACCACAGGTTGTGGCTAAGCCTGAGCCACCTATTGTGCGTAGATCTGGACGTATCACGCGACCTCCTGATAGGTTTGTTCCATCTATGAACTATGTCATGTTGACTGATTGCAATGAGCCTTCATGTTACAAGGAAGCAGTGCAAATGAAGGACTCCGGGAATTGGCAATTGGCCATGCAGTCAGAGATGACAGCTCTACATAAAAACAAGACATGGAAGCTAGTTAAATTACCACAGGGCAAAAAGGCTCTACCTTGTAAATGGGTTTACAGGTATAAGATCACCGCTCATGATAGTCAGCCAAAGTACAAAGCAAGGCTTGTTGCCAAGGGCTTTAAGCAAGAACAAGGCATTGACTTTGATGAAGTCTTCTCTCCAGCAATGATTGCTACTCGCCCAGACATTGCATTTGCAGTGGGAGTAGTAAGTCGATACATGTCAAACCCAGGTAAGAAACATTGGGAGGCAGTGAAAGGAATATTGAGATACCTGAAAGCTACAAAGAGTATGCGTATATGCTATGGGAGTCAGGAGCTAAGTGTAAAGGGTTTTACAGACTCATATTATGCAGGTGACTTAGACAACCGAAGGTCTACGTCAGGGTATGTCTTTACATTGGCTGGTGGAGCAGTATCATGGCATTCTAGATTACAAGATTGTGTTACTCAGTCTACTACAGAGGCTGAATATGTTGCAGCATCAGAGGCATGCAAAGAATCAATTTGGCTTAATCGACTAGTAACAGATTTGGGAATCAAAGAAGAGATGCCTGTGTTATATTGTGATAGTCAAATTGCTATACAATTGGCTCGCAATCCAGTTTATCACTCAAAGACAAAGCATGTGGATGTGAAGTATCATTTCATCAGGGAAATGCTCGAGGATAAGCAACTTCAGCTTGTCAAAGTTCACACCACAGAAAATCCTGCTGATCTACTTACAAAAGGACTTCCCTCAGAGAGCTTTGTGCATTTTCGCAAGCAGTTAGGTGTAGGGTAGTACATCACTTCTCTACATCTCTTGTATATTAGCTTGTATAGTAGCTTCTCTCACACTTAAAGCACCACATTGGACTTTAAGTGGGAGGTTTTTGGGGTATAAAGCCCAATGTGGTCGCCCAGGTAAGAGGGCGGGCCGCCAGGTATGTACACATATTCTTTTGTAAAAACCTAATAAGAACTCACTATGCTCTACACATTACAGTAGAGCGAGTTCACCATATCGTTGTGCTCTTCTTCTCGCACTCTCTCTCGCGTCGCACTTCCGCTTGTACTCCTTCAGTTCCACTACAAATGTAGCCATTGTTAAGACTTCTATGAAAGGAGACTGTGATGCTGATATTGATTTAGAATGGGCCTTTAGTGCAGAGTGCACTTACAATCCTGCTGTCCATATGCATGCATGTCAGTTTTGTTGCAGATGTAGTTAAATTTGTGGATGACAAATGTACATTTCATGATCTTAGTTTTGGTGATGAAATTTTCATAATAATCAATATCTAATTCTCCTAAATGATTTTCTCATGTTAAACTGATCATTTAATATGGGGAAGTGCTAGGGGAGAAAAAGCTAGAATTTTGGTTAAGCTAGCAGACCGACCACAGTAGGGATCCAAAGGAGGGAAAATAGGGATACAAAGGGGGGGCCATCTGAAAAAGAGCCATGTGCAACAATGGGCTTAAAAGACCCTAAGGTTCAACCCATTAAGACTTCCAAAATGCTAAGGTTCCAAAATTCAAAGGTTGTGTCCAAAGGTCAAGCATGGGGGGAATTGGATGCTTTGTGTGTGTCCCAAAAGTCTTTATCAATCCCTACATAGGAGGGGGCGAGCCTTGGGAGTAGGGGATGAGAGAGAAACTCTCTCTCACACACACACAAGCTCCCGTTACACAAAGGGAATGAGGGACACATGTCAGCCCCCTAGCCCAGATGCCCACAAGGTGTACCCAATTCCTATTGGATGGCCTTGGAGGTGGACCAATGAGAATTAGGCTAGAGTAAATCTAATTTAATTAATTTAAAAACACTTAATAAAAGAACCAATGAGAATTAAGCTCTCTAGAAGACTCTTGGACAGTCTCCCAAAGGGTCCAATGAGAATTCAGCAGCCCAATGGCTTGCTTGACTCCTATTGGCCAGGAGGCAAAGGGGTCCAATGAGAGTTTAGTTGCATTTATTAATTACATAAAGCTCTCACAAAAGGGGAAAGGGGGACACATGTCAGAAGGCTATCACTTATACTGCTTAATTATCATTGGCTAGCCCTAGGGAGGTCCAATGAGAGTGGAGCATGAGCTAGCCCTAGGGAGGTCCAATGAGAGTGGAGCATGAGCAAATAGCAAGAGGGGTCGACCAAGAGAGAGAGGGGGCTGATTTTTGCAAGGCATTATCACACACACACACACACACTCACACAATCTCATGTGTGAAGTAAAGAAGACTCTCTCTCCTTCTCAAGCTTTAATGGAAAGCTTACCACCTACTCCAAGCTTGTGAGAAGGGAGGCCTACACCAAAAACTCTTGGCTTTGTGATGCAAATCCAACCAAGAGCCAAGCTTCAATGCATGCTCATCTCCTCTACCATGCTAATTACTAAGCTAAGCTATGCTAATATGAGTGATTATGTGAGGATATGTACATCTTTCTCGTAAGACTACTCCTTCTTCCTCTCAATCTACTCTCATACCCTGCTAGCTCTCACCATCTTTGAAGGTGTGTGAGGTCTTGGGTCTGAGACCGGAGAGAATTGATGTTGTGTTTGATAAGTGTTTTGCTTAGTGCATGAAGCTTTCATCGTCATTGCACTAGCTAGTCTTGAAGGAACACAAAGAATTGTATTGTACAATGTCTCTCTTGATGGGAGAAACTATAATACAAAGCCTTTTGGAGGGGGGACCGGCTCCATGTAAATCCGGTCCTCAACTGTTGTCAATAGCTTAATTTCTCTCTCTTTTGAAAGTATTGTTCATGCTATCTAACTAGGTGTTATGCTTTTTGTTGCTCTCTCCACCCAAGCACTCTTGTAATTCTCATTAGGAATCTATTCTAATGAAATGCCCACTATATTCATGCTAATTTCTGCTACACACAAGTTTTTAGGCCATTAAATGTTACAAAATTGTTGCATCTGGCCTTTTGTGCCGTGGACTGTATAAGGTTACTTTGTATGAAAAGTGTGGATAAAATTTTGCAAATGCAGTTGCAGATTCAAGGGCTGTTTCATATGCAAAACTGTGGCATGCACGTTTTGGGCATCTAAATTTTGCTAGTTTGCTGCGTTTGCAAAAATCTGATGTGGTTGCTTCTTTGCCGCCTCTTGAAGCACCTGTCAAATATGTTTGTAAAGACTGTATTTTGGGTAAAATGCATCATTCTAAATTTCCAAAGGATAGTTCAGTTAGAGCCACATGCAGGTTGCAGCTTGTGCATAGGATGTTTGTGGGCCCATGCAAACTCCGTCCTTCGGAAATTACCTTTACTTCGTGACTTTCATTGATGATTACTCCATGCATGCATGGGTGTTTTTGCTTAAAGAGAAGTACAAAGTTTTTATGCGCTTCAAACAATTTCTGGCTATCGCTGATAATGTCTCAAAATGTACTATGGGCACCCTCCGTTCCGATCGAGGGGGGGGGGGGGGGGGTATGTCTCATGAATTTAATGCATTTATGGCTAATCATGGGATAAAACACCAATGTACAATGCCTTACACACATCAGCAAAATGGTGTTGCTGAGAAGAAAAACAGGTCACTTACGAAAATGGCACGATGTATGGTCAAAAGTCAAGCTTTGCCGCATTCTTTTTGGCTTGAGGCCATCATGTGTGCCACTTATGTACTAAACAAGTGTCCTACGAAAGCTTTGCGGTCTATTACTCCATATGAAGCATGGTATGATAAAAAGCCTTCTATTGAGCACATGCGTGTTTTTGGCCAATTGGCATATGATTTGGTGCCACAAACACAACGCAAAAAATTGAATGATAAGGCTGTTAAATGTATTTTTGGTTGTTATAGTGCTGAAAGCAAAGGTTACATGTTGTATCATCCACAAACAAAGTGTATTCTGGTTTCACGGGATGTTGTGTTTGTGGAAGATTCTGTTCAACCCTTGCTGTCATGTACTATAGAGACAATAATGTAAGCTCACATGACATTTATGACACTTTGTTGCCTCTTTTCAATGGTGGAAGTCCGAATGTAAATTCCAATGAGGCAAATGGAGAGCCTATGGGGGTTTCAAAAAATGTTACAAATCAGCCTATTACTGATGTAGATGTACATGATGTACTTGATGAGGAAAGGGCTGAAAATGAGCAGGATAGAGGTATGCCAAAATGGCTGGTGCATACATTGCGTGACAGTAAATTGGACGCACCTTTGGCTAGTGGTACTTGTTCAAGTTCTCGCCATGCCTCTTATGCATCAGATTGCTATGCTTTGGCATGTTGAGGAACCTCTGTCTTTTGATGAATCACAGAATTAAAAAAATTGGATGTCTGCCATGCAATCAAAATATGATGCACTTATAGAAAATGACACATGGACTTTATGTGATTTGCCTTCTGGCAAAAAGGCCATTGGTACAAAGTTTTATAAGGTTCGACTTGTTGCAAAGGGTTATGCACAACAAAAAGGCATAGATTATGAAGAGACTTTTGCTCCCACTTGTCGTATGACTACTATGCGTTTTCTATGTGCATTGGTAGTTCATTTTGTTTGGGATGTACATCTATCCGCGATATTGTTACTGCTTTCTTGAATGGTGACATTTTGAGGAAGTCTATGTAACGCAGCCTCGCGGTTTTGTCAAGAAAGGACAAGAGGATAAGGTGTGCAAATGTAAAAAAGCTTTGTATGGGTTGAAGCAATCTCCTCGTGCTTGGTATGAGAAGGCTGGCACTCATTTGGTCAAATGAGGCTTTCATAATAGTCCAACAGAAAACACATTGTATGTCAAGCGTGAGGGCAATGTACTTCTCATTGTTGTTATTTATGTGGATGATTTGCTGATCACTGGTCCCAATGAGGCACATATTACTGAATTTAAGGTTGCTTTGAATGCTACTTTCAAGATGAAAGATTTGGGGCTGTTGCACCATTACTTGGGCATACAGTTTAAGCAGTGTGGTGGTGGTATTTCCTTGTGTCAGAAAAGTTACATAGAGACATTGCTATGTAAGTTTGGACTTGAGGATTGCAAACCTATTGCCACTCCCATGGAAATAGGTTTGAAATTGAGTCTTCATGATGTTGGTGATCCTACTGATGTCACTCTTTACCAAACTGTTGTTGGCTGCCTCATTTATTTATGCAACACGAGGCCGGGTATTCAATTTGTAGTCTCAGAGGTCAACAAATCTATGCATAGCCTAGGGTCTAAGCATTGGCGGGTTGTCAAGAGGATTTTCCGCTACTTGAGTGGAACTTTACATCTTGGATTGTTTTATCCCAAGGGGGGATCATTTGCCGCCAGACTTACATGCTTTTTTGGACTCAGATTGGACTGGTTGTTTTGACACGTGAGTGTTCACAAGTGGTTTTTGTTTCATGCTTGGTAGTTCATGTATATCATGGTTGAGCAAGAAGCAACCTACTGTGGCCACTTCTAGTTGTGAGGCTGAGTACAGAGTAGTCTTCACAGCTACGATTGAGTGTGTATGGCTCATACGCCTTATGGATGATTTGGGTGTTGGACAGGACACTGCCAACACTATCTACACTGACAGTCAGAGTGCATTGGCAGTTGCAAGGAACCCAGTTTTTCATGCTCGCACAAAGCACATTGAGGTGAATTACCACTATGTCAGGGAGAGGCTCTCAACAAGAGAGATCAACTTGACTTATGTGCCAACACATGACAACCTTGCAGATCTTTTCACAAGGCATTGTCTCATGAGAAGTTCGAAGCTTTCTGCAAAGCTTTGGGCTTACTCCCCTTTGTGGAATGATCATTTCCTCAGGGCGTGGCACGTCCCTTTACTCATGTGCCAGTTCTTGTTCATCGCATCACTCTAGGGGAGATTTGTTACCATATACATGTGATAGTAATGTGTGTGAACACACTAGGACCGCTGGGCATTTTTTCCCTCTTTAGGAGGTTTTTTCCCCCATACATTGTATATACGCCCATCACTCTAGGGCTAGCGATGTTTCCATTACACACTAAGTAATATACTTTCAGTTGTGTGCCTTGAGCTTCCTTCATCTTTTCCAAACTGTGTGCGTTTCTTTGCAACCCTAATTCCAACATCTCTTGCTTCTCTCCTTGGTTCAACGCTTTCACATCGTCAACCTTGACACTTTTCCCATGGATGCCTTCTTGTAATGGATGGCACACAATTCCTCTCGACTTAGGAGATCATAATATCTTTGGAATTTACTTCCATTGAGAACTCTAATGGTTTCAACTCCGTCTAGAGTCTATACAAAAGGTACCTCGTGGGGTAATTTCATGCACTGTATATGGTCCTTTTTATTTTTGTTGTACACTAATACATAAGGACTTTATCACTAACCTTGATATGGGTGGTCAAATCACTTCTTTCTCCTATCCTTCTCCTCAAGGGCATTTTGCACAACGAATTTCCCCTCTTCTTCTAGCCTTTCAAGGATATGTAAATGCTCCACTAATGAGTTACCATCCCAATCTTTTTGAGAAGCTACTTGAAAACTGGGAATGATGAACTCGCATGGAATAACTGATTCTTGGCCATATACCATCTTGAACACGGTGTGCAATTAATAGCCACTTTTAAGCAAAATTATAAGCCCATACAGTCAGTATAAGTTCCAAATCCTAATCTATCCTACCGTCTTAGTCATAATAAAAATTAGAGACTTGCAGGTACTCTCGGCTTGGCCATTTTCTTGTGGATAATAATTAGACTTGTGGTGGGCTATCATGAAACTCGATGTGATTTTTCTTATTACCTCATTTATAAAATGGGTATCATTGTCACTCACAATTTCAAAGGGACATCCGAATTGTGTAATAATGTTCTCAAAGAGTAATTTAGCTGTTGTGCTTACATCAACCTCGTGTGTAGCCTTAGCTTCAGTCCACTTTTTCAATGGCAATGATAATATATTGGGATTGAGTGGGTCGTAGAACTAATGGAACTTACAAAGTCTAAGCCCCACTTTTTGAACGGTTAGTTCACCTTAATAGGATGTAAGGGCATTTTATCCTTTCGTTGTGTTGTTTGTAACGCTGCATTCATCACACTCTTTAGCAGAAAGTGATGCATCCTTCAATAAGATGGCCACCAATAGCTTGATTGTAGCACATCTTTACCAATTAAATCTCTTGAAAAATGACCATCATCTACGCCCATATGTGCTTCTGGCAGAATGTACAAGTACTCATCCTCACGGACATAACGTTTAACAATATCATCTTTGCTAGCTTAAAGAGAGTTTCAAAAATTAAGCAATAAGGTTTACATTGCTTGATTAAATTTTGAGCTAAATCCTCTTAAAGCTCTTTGTGTGGAAATCTCAACTTCAGTGGAGACTTTTTCTATTCGGTATGCGAGACAAATGATCAGCCATGATATGTTTTTTTTCGGGCCTCACAACCACCGTAAAATCAAATTCAAGGAGAATGACTAACAATCTTGTAATTCTTTTTGTGGATCAATATAAAACACAAACTTGGTGGTAAGAAGATAATGTCAAAATTTCTTTATTGCACTAATTATATAGCCAAACATTTTTTTACAATTCATCTCAACATCATTTAAGTGGTGACTAGCAAAGTTAACAGAGTAGTCCAATTTATGTTCTCTTGGCTGAGTTAGAACACACTCAATAACAAAATTTGATGCATTAAAAAAATTACATTCCAATCGGGTACTTGTAAAATTGAGGCACTTGTTAGGGCCTTCATTAATAACTCATAAGCGTGGCCACATTTCTTGGTTCAATTAAATTTGATAAGAAGCTTGTACAACGGACGAGCTATCTCAAGGAGTGTAAAATAAATCGTCAATAATATCCAACGTGGCCCATAAATCTCTGAATCCCCTTATAGTTTATAGGTGGTGGTAATTTTAGAATGGATTTAATTTTGTCCTCATTTGAAGAAATCCTCTTAAACATTATATGTCCTTAAATGACCCCATGTTTAACTTAGAATTGGCGTTTGAAAGGCTTCAATGAAATGCGATATAATATGCACTTTTCAAACACCTTTCGTAAATATGACGGATGCTCTTTGCAAGAGGAGTAAACACAAAGGTTGTCTGAGAAAGCTTCACAATTTTCCCTTAAATACTCCTTGAAATTAATGTTTATTAGTAACTGGAAGGTAGAAAGGGCATTCGTTAAGCTAGGCCATGACACGAAATGCGGACACTCTAAATAATTTAATAAAAGTAGTTTTAGCTTGGTCCTCTAGCGCAATCATGATCAGATTGTAATTAGGGCACCCATCTAAAAATCTATAAGCCTCCTTGCCTACAACTCTCTCAGACACATGTTTTGAATATGGCAAGGGATAATGATCTCCTCCAGTGAATTAACACTAGTTTATTAATAACATAACAATACATAAAAGTGTTCTTTCAGGGTTTTGATAAAAAAATCAATACTCATGTATATGTGTGAGGTTTCAAGCATCCTTGCATGAGCTTGTTACTAAGAACCCATTCTACATGGAAAAAAAAAGTATCATATGTATTTCTTGATTCCTAGGTCATGACAAGCTTCCAAATCCAATATAGTGCTGCATTTGACTAGAAACAACATATTTTCATGATTAACCCCACGCTACACCATATAGATAATTTTTCACGCAACCAATCTAGTTTTTTTTTGTTAATTTCAATGAGTTCCTAATATAAGTATAAAGTTGCTATAGCGACACATTTGTTTGAATGTGCATACAATTAAGTACAAGAAAGTTATATTTTTTATATTCTACATACCTATCATTGGTGTTTGCATAACTACACCCATATTTACTCATATATATGCTTTATATCAATACAGCTTGGTAACTCACCTTCATACTACCACCCACAAGGCATAAAAAATTACATCCAAACATGTTTTCTTATGACAATTCTAGGCATAAGTACAAAGCCCATAAACTGCATGAATGAAAGAAATTGGCTTCCACATTGTGGCCATCAAAATCTCTTTGAAAAGTATGTACTTATAGCCAAATTTATATTTTATGCTTAGGTTTGGACCTAAGCTACAAATCAACCATGTTCATTGACGGAATTGAGCAATATTTGACATAATATATTTCTAGCTCAAAATGACTCTGATTTTTTGTAAAATGGAAAATTTTCCTTGACTTCTTTGATAGCTATTTGGGGCATTAGGCACCCCAAAACTCAATAAAGATGCAATACATAATGACTAGTCTATAATGTTCATTGAAGGAATTGAGTAATATCTGACATAATATATTTCTAGCTCAAAATGAGTGGGATTTTTGTAAAGTGGAAAATTCTCCTCGTCTATGTTGTTAGCTTTTTGGGGCATTAGGCACCCCAAAACTCAATAAAGATGCAATACATAGTGATCGGTCTATATGCACAATCAAATTTACCGTTTTATTGCATATACATTGCTAAACAATTGATCACAATGTAAAATTTGTCCATAAATATGCATGGCATGATTTTCATATATATAGAGTATCCATGCATTAAAAGAATTTAAAAACATTTATAATCATAAGGCTACTTATGTAGCACCCTAGAACTCACTAAGAGGCATTTTAGGGTGATTAATGGCCAATTTGATACAAAATGTGCAAAGACAACACACATTTTTTTGGGCATAGTTTAGGGTAAAGTGTTAATGAAAGACAATTCTATAGCTCGAATCCATAGCCAGTTATCTCTTTGTGGATATCAAACACTTAAGACCTCATTGACATCCCTTGTAATAACAATTCTAGGAAATTGCTTGGTTAAGAGGACATAAAAGTGTCTGGTTACTAATCTAGTGTTAACCTTTTTGCATGCACACTCTTAAGTTTCCCATTCTTCTTTGGCACAATGACTATTGGGGAAACCCATTCCAAGTGCTCAATAGGGTATAAAAATCCACACTTGATAAGCTTTTCAAGGTCTTATTGAACAATCTTTGTATACTTAGGATTCATTGGGTAGGGTCATTGATGGACCGGCTTAGTAGTGATAATCATGGGAATTGTATGTTGCACCATGGAAGGTGGGACCCTCTTCTTATAATGATATGTACAAGAAAATATGTTTGTGAATTATTTTAGAATCTCCTTAAGTACAACCTCTTCAATCCCAATAGAGTCTTGAGCGATAAAACTAGTTTAGACTTCGTATCGAATTCTGCCAATTTGTTGTTGGACAGATTTGCTGCTCGTAGTTGCTAGCAACATTGAGAACTAGGCCAACAAATAGGATGTCAACCAAGGATGGAGCTTGACCTGTAGGTGCATGGAAACAAATAGATGGGTGTCAATCATCTACTCGATATTCTATGGACAATCACTAACAAGGAAAACCAACTCAAAGCACACTATGTATGCACAAAAGCTATCTTACCTATGATGGTTACACTCTCCAAAACAAGACCTAATGTTGTTGAATCGTCACAAACTCAAGGGATGACCTCTACAAACCTAAAGGACACTACCCTAAACTCTCTAACCCAACTCACTACCTGTAAACACTTAGTGCAGAAATCGTGTATGAAGACATGTTGAAAACCATAGGTCATCGATTCTAGACGTGTTTAAGCCTCATGTGTAGTTCTACTCATCATGAACGCAATGACATATAGAAATCTCTAATCAAATGCACAGTTAGAGGGAAAACTCACCTCCAAGCTCGTGGGAGAGTTCTTCACGAAGAGACCAAAACCATGCAAGCTTGGCATTGGCGTGTAGCTCACCGTTGCTAAAAAAATGGTGAAGATGCCTTCACAATGTAGCATTCGTAGCATGCGTAGAGAGTAGAAGAAGGTCACTCACTCTCTCACACAAAAATCACAACACACTTAGTTGAGCTCAAAAGTTGATTGATTCAAAAATTGTGGTTACAGAAATTGGCTTTTACACCTTAGCCTTGGAGGTTCTAACTTATCAAAATCATCTCCTGCTTTCTACCGTGGGTTTGGCTAATCCACATATTTAGTATATTAAACTGGAAACTCAATCGAGTCCCGAAAAATAATTACATTGAGTTTGATAGAATAAATAATACAAAATTGGGCTTTTCCCGTGTTCAATGGTTAACACTCCCCCCCTCCGCGTCCATGTCGTCCCTGACACGACAATCTTTGTATTTTTGGCTCCCACGTCCTATTGTTTAGCAATCTTTTAGGCATTTGCATCAATGGAACCCATGAGGCTTCAATAGATTTAAGTACGACTCATATCTTATGTTGCCCAAGGTGGCTGTAGGACCGAAGATCCTGTTGTCATAAGTGAAGAAGCTCGTGTAGAAGGCTTGCATATGATAGCTCAACAGGAACATTAACCTTTGGTAAAACAAGTGTAGAACCTTTGGGGATGTCTGCGTTGACGAGTCATATGTCATCATGGTCAATGTCACTCGTCTCGATAGTAATGTGGAATCCATTGCTTTTGATGGGGAAAACACTCAAGGCAGGCCATGAGGGTCTTGCATTTTTTTTTGGATCATCACGCACATTAAGTCCCAGAGAGTCGGTGAAAGTCTTAATGATGTCCTTTAGGGTTTTCACCATATAAGAAACACCTATTCTTTCTCCCTCCTTAGTTGGTGGCATTGATGTGGGTAGTTGAGCCAGGTAGGATGTTTCTTTAGTAGCCTAGCATGGTTTCCCCAAGTGTGCATGCCAGGTACATGCAAAAATAAAATTTCATCCCTTATGTTCTTTGGAGCTTCCACCAAGTATTGCAAAAATCTTGGGTACTTGAGGAGCCACCCTTTTCTCCATTTTGGTAGGGAATCCACTATCTTCTTGGTAGCCTCTAGGTCATTGAGACCCCCTTTGTATATTGGATCTGTGGCTTCTGCTACCACTCTTTTCTCTATTGCCAAAAATTCATATTTCAGAAGAGGGTAGGAGAGGGATGGATGCATCCAGTCTTCCCTAAGCACATATGTGGCTAGGCCTTGGACTCCAACGGAGTGAATCATTATCTTTTTCCATTCCGAGGTTGCTTTTTGTCCTCCAATGTGGATTGTTCAATTAAAGTCTTGAGGCGTGCCTCCTCTTTTGATGTCAATGATTGTTCTTCTTCTACTTGTGAGTGTAGCTGTTCTTCTAGGTGCTGTCATAATAACTAATATCTAATTTTCCTAAATGATTTTCTCATGTTAAACTAATCATTTAATATGGGAAGTGCCAGAGGAGAAAAAGCTAGAATATTGGTTAAGCTGGCAGATCGGCCATAGTAGGGATCCAAAGGAGGGAAAGTAGGAATCCAAAGGGGGGGCCATATGCAAAAGAGCAAGGTGAAACAATGGGCTTAAAAGACCCTAAGGTTCAGCCCATTAAGACTTCCAAAATGCTAAGCTTCCAAAATTCAAAGGTTGTGTCCAAAGGTCAATCACTAGGAAAATTGGATGCTTAGTGTGTGTGTGCCAAAAAGTCTTCATACTCCCTACATAGGAGGGGGCGAGCCTTGCAAGGAGGGGATGAGAGAGAAACACACACACACTCACACACACTCACAAGCTTCCTTTACACAAGGGGAAAGAGGGACACATGTCAGCTCCCTAGCCTAGATGCCCACAAGGTGTACTCAAATCCTATTGGATGGCCATGGAGGTGGACCAATGAAAATTAAGCTAGAGTAAATCTAGTTTAATTAATTTATAAACACTTAATAAAAGAACCAATAAGAATTAAGCTCTCTAGAAGACTATTGGACAGTCTCCCAAGGGGTCCAATGAGCATTCAACAGCCCAATGGCTCGCCTGATTCCTATTGGCTAGGAGACAAAGGGGTCCAATGAGAGTTTAGTTACATTAATTAATTACCTAAAGCTCTCACAAAAGGGGAAAGGGGGACACATGTCAGAAGGCTATCACTTATGCTCCTTACATCCTATTGGCTAGGCCTGGAAAGGTCCAATGGGGTGTTAGGATGAGCAAATAGCAAGAGGGGTTGACCAAAAGAGAGAGGGGGACTAAATTTCTAAAGGCATGATTGCATACACACTCACACTAGTCCATGTGTGGAGTAAGAAGACTCTCTCTCTCTCTCTCTCTCTCTCTCCTTCTTAATGGAAAGCTTATCACCTACTCCAAGCTTGTGAGAAGGGAGGCCTACATCAAGAACTCTTGGTTTTGTGATGCAGATCCAACCAAGAGCCAAGCTTCAATGCATGCTCATCTCCTCTACCATGCTAATTAGGCTAATTATGTGAGGAGATGCACATCTTTCTCGTAAGACTACTCCTTCTTCCTCTCAATCTACTCTCATACCCCGCTAGCTCTCACCATCTTCGAAGGTGTGTGAGGTCTTGGGTCTGAGACTGTGAGGGAATTGATGTTGTGTTTGATAAGTGTTTTGCTTAGTACTTGAAGTTTCCATATTCATTGCACTAGCTAGTATTGAAGGAACACAAAGAATTGTATTGTAAAATGTCTCTCTCAATGGGAGAAACCATAATACAAAGCCTTTTGGAGGGGGGACCGGCTCCATGTAAATCCGGTCCTCAATTGTTGTCAATAGCTTAATATCTCTCTCTTTTGAAGTATTGTTCATGCTATCTATCTAGGTGTTATACTTTTTGTTGCTCTCTCCACCCAAGCACTCTTGTTATTCTCATTAGGAATCTATTCTAATGAAATGCTCACTATGTTCATGCTATTTTTCACTACACACAAGTTACTAGGCCATTAAATGTTACATTGGTATTAGAGCACAAGGTTTCTCTTTTCTTGATCAAGAAGGGAGGTCCTCAAGCTAGCTATAAATGGTTGGTACTATTAATTGCATTTGAGTAAGTAGAATAGGGATTTTTCAGCGTTGCAGCGCGCCTGCCTTCGTGCAGATAATGGGGCATCACCATCGAGAGCTATGGTCTTAATAGTGGAGTACTATGGGACTTGCCTATGGATTTGCCTATGGCTTAACCACTATTCAGCTATTAGAAGCTTGACAGGAGCCGGTGCTGTTTTGGTGTTGAATGACCCTCTCTTCTATTCTTTGAAATTAATGGTATTCGAGCCACGGGTACAGTAACTTGAGTGCTTTTTATAAAGGGGTAAAGAGGAGTAGCAAGTAGGGCTTGAAGTGCCAAAGTACACCTAAAAACTTTACACCTAAAAGTTGTTAGAATGGCTCACACTAGTAAAGAGAGTGAAATTAATGTTGATAACTTTGATTTCACTAATGAGCTGGCTACTAATGATGCCCCTATGCTTGTTAACTATCTTGTTTCTAAGCTTCAACAAGCCATGGACAATCCATCCCTTTAAAGTGAAGTGCAATGGCAGCTTCGTGCTCATGGGATTCTCCAAGCTCCCCACCATGACGAGAGAATACCTAGGAAGCCTCCTTGCGAGACTTCCAAAAGAGGCCTCTCTCCAATTCGGGAAGAAGAAGAGGATCCATACGAAGGGCTCAGAAATTTGCCTCTTTTTGATGACACATCTCCTTTTCAAAGGAGAACTCAAGAGCCCCCACCAAATGAATGAGAAAGAAGTGAGTCTCCTGCCACCTCGGCGGAGATGGCTCCACAAAGACGGCGGGTTAAATGCTCTCCATCACCTCCAAAACGGAGAAGATCATCGCACACTTCTCCACACCATAATTCAAAGAGGGATGAAAAAAAGCAAGAGAAGAAAAAGGCGAGAAAGAGGACACCCTCTTCTCCATCTTCTTCATCCTCTTCCTCTTATGAAAGTGATGGTGCAAACAAAGAAGATCAAGGCAAGAAAAAGGTGAGAAAGAGGTCACCCTCTTCTCCATCTTCCTCAAATTCTTCATCTTCTGAAGAAAGTGATGGTGCAACTTTTGAACCATAAAAAAGAAGAGGCCAGAGGAAATCCTATGCCGCATGGAAGAGGTCGTCCAAGCTCAAGAAATTCAAAGAGGGAGGGAAGAGCATCTCTTTCCTTACCTATGATGGCACCTTTGGTGCTACGAACAAAGTCTTGGCCTTTATCCAGCAATTCGATGCGGCGTTAGGAGATGAGGGCTTTACGGAGTCCTCTACGCTACGCCATGTAGCTATGCACTTTCAAAAGTCTGCCAGGCAATGGTGGTCTAGCCTACAGGCCAACGGTGAAGCTCCATGGACATGGAAAGCTTTAAGAGCTTCCATTATGAAGTAGTTTTTGGTCACCGATGCCAAAGACAAAGTACTCACCGAATGGCAAAGCTTGAAGCTCTCTCCCTACGAATCCATTCACAAATATGTAGACAAGTTTTGGAACCTACAACTCAAAGCCACTGTCTTCAAAAAGTTGGATTTGGAGAGCAAAAGCAACAATTTTGTGCGGGCTTAACTGAAGAAATGGTGGAGTATGTCAACTCCCAAAGGCCATGCACCATATCGGCAGTATACACCATACGATGGTATCTTCTTCAATCATTTTCCAAACAAGGGCTAAAAGAAATTATAAGCCCATGGAAAACAAGGGTTTCAATGAGCCTAAGGAGAAGGACAATGTCCAAAAGTCTCATAAGGGCAATTCCAACAAAGCTAAGGAGAAGGGAGTTTACAAAGGCAAAAACAAACTCTCTCCTGAAGAGCTTGAGTGTTATCGCAAGGATAATCGCTGTTTCAAGTGCGGCGAGCAAGGGCATGTGTAACATGCTTGTCCCTAAAAGAACACCCGCCATGACCCTCCTAGAGATACCTTGGTCGAAATCCAGCCATGCTTGGGGAAAGGTAAGAGAACATGATGCTTGTATTCTCTTTGACCTTGGTTCTACTCACAATCTCATATCCACAGAGTTGGCCACCAAGCTAGGCATACAAGCCTACGAGATGGGAGATGCCCTATCCGCAGATGGTGCTTTCAAGGGGCATGAAGCTTCAGTCACTCCCTTAATCGGGAAATTAAGGCTCCATGTCCAAAGCTATGTGGACAAAGAGGAATTATTTATCTCTCCTCTCAAGCATTAGGATGTAATCCTAGGGGCACCATGGTTTGATTGCATGGCTGCCACTATTAAATTCCCTGAAAGGAGAATCTACTTTAGGTTCATGGAAAAAGATATGTACATAGATGCTAAGCAAATGGGTAACACCATACCCATTGTACATACGCAAGCTTTTAACAAGTCAATAAAGAGCTCTATTTTCATGTACATGATTTTTGTTGAAGACTCTCAAAATGAACCTAATGCTTTAGCAAAAGAAAATATAAACAATCACAAGAGAATTATAGTTATCCAATTTTCTCAAGGGGTTTCAAGATGTCTTTATTTGACGATATCCCTTGTGAACTACCTCCTAAAAGAGGCAATGATGACCATGCAATTGAAGTTCTTCCAGGAAGTTCACCGCCTAATAAACCTCCTTATAGAGTTTCTCAAGCTCAACAAGAGGAGATTATGCGGCAAGTGCATGAGTTAGTTGAGAAGGGCATGGTTAGTCCTACCTCATCTCCATTTTTCTCACCTGTGCTATTAGTGCAAAAGAAAGATGGCACATATTGTATGTGTGTCGACTATAGAGCACTAAATAGGATCACTATCAAGAATAGGTTCCCCATTCCACGGGTAGAAGACCTATTTGATAAGCTACAAGGGTCCTCCTACTTCAATAGGATTGACCTAAAAAGTGGCTATCATCAAATAAGGATAGTTGATCAAGACATTGTAAAGACCGCATTTTGCACTACGTTTGGTCTTTACAAATATATTGTCATGCCTTTTGGCTTGATCAATGCACTAGCCACATTCAACCGCTTGATGGAGAAGCTATTTAGGCCTCACCGAACCTTTACTGGAGTGTTCTTTGATGATATCATCATCTACTCTAATTCATTAGACGAACACAAGCAACATCTCCACGTAATATTTCAAGTTCTAAGAGAGAATAAACTTTATGTTAATCAAAAGAAAAGTGAAATTTTCTTGCAAGAGATTCAGTATTTAGGTCACATTATCTCTCAAGATGGCATCCAAATGGATCCATCAAAGTTAGAGGTAATAAAAAGATTGCCTAAACCAAGGAATCTTCATGAACTAAGAAGCTTTATAGGTATGTGTGCATACTACAGACACTTCATAGAAAAGTTCTCACTAATTGCAGGACCATGTTGGGTCGTCATCCTAGCATAGGGGGAAGATCAACATAATGTCAATCCGAGGAGCACGATCCGGCTAGGGCATGGAAACACACAAGTGGCGTTGTGCGTGCCAAACGGAGGATTAGGAGGTGAGACCTACACACAAAGAAAGCTACGGAGCGGGTGTGATGATGCTACGAGGAGTGAGCACACTACTAACTCTACCATTCGGCCTAATCTCTCACACACAAGCTTAATCACGCACTACTCTCTAACCAACCACTAATCCAACTATAATCAAACAAACCATGAGCATAGATTAGCATAGAATGACCACATCGGGCACCAACACTCTACACAATCCTACACACACTTAGTAGCATGCTTAATCAAGAGGAAAACATGAAAAAGAGAGAGATTAATCACAAAATCAGCCACTAATCTTTGATTAATCGAGGCATTGATTACACCAAGAGCAAATGAGAGAGAAGAGGTTAGAGTTTAGCTATTGGAATGTAGCCGATTCGTCCATGTGCGCGCGTAGAGAGCTCAAGGACTCCATAGCCATCTCCTTCTTCACAAAGTTTATCTCAAGTGAGTACGAATCCCCTTTCAGATTGTGCATTTTGAGTTATATACTCACTAGACTTTTTAGAAGTGGTCGGGCGCCCAAATGGCCAGACTCACTTAATCTGCTATCTGCACTGCCTAGGATCTAAATGTAGCTCAATGTTTACAACTTGGAACTCTTAATGAGCCCAAAACATGATTACAATCCGCATTTGTGGTCATTTGTCGGAAAATCCTAAAACTTAAGTGACCGTCACTTGTGACCGTAACTTCATGGATAGTTGTTAATTCTGACTCTTCTCTGCATCTGTAGCTTGTGTTTCTTCATCTTCATCTTTACTTCACATCCGCATCATCTGGCCTCGTTAGTATTTACTAAAAATAGTAAATAGCATCTTTGACTGGGCCGTTTGGCCATTGTTGACTTATCCGCCAAACACTCCCCCCATCCGATTTCAGTGCACGTCCCCGTGCGCTGCCTGGTTGGCTGGCACTTGGAGAGTTTTGAAATTGGTGGTGAATGTTGTCTTGAAGAACTGTAAGGTGTTTGGTTGACTTGTTGGTGTAATATGAGAATAGGCATTTGGGTTCAAGTTGAAGAAATTGGCTTGGGTTATTATGGGAAAAAGTGAAATAAAAATACTATGTACATTACATTAGGGTCGGGATACCCTGGATTACCAATTGGGAAAAACCTCATGGGAAAAAGTGCCCAAAGGTATATGATCTTATTATGGGAAGATACAATGATGGGTGTTGAGGGACTGAATTGAGTGGGCTTATATAAATAATGTGAAAGTGAATTGTTTAAGCCGTCTGTCCCTTCAAAAGGGTCGATGATCTGCCTTGAGTCTGGAGTTGTTTTGTTGCTGCTTGTACCTGCAAGGTGAGTGCATGGGTGGAACAATAAAAGGTGCCTAATGCAAATGTCCAATTATGGGACATTCGAAATGCTATGCATGGGTAAGTTTATGATGTGCAAGAGAAGAGTATTGATGGGTGCTCCTCAGAGTTAATGTAGATAACAAAGTAAAATTAACTTCACTTCACAAGCTTCCACTACTCTTGAGAAGGGCGTTTGATGCATTGGTTTCCACTCTCCTAATGTGCACAAGTGCGTGTGTGTTTTGTTTTGAACACTTCGCCTCTCCACCATGATTAAAATAATACAGTGACTATGCTCACCTATCCAGCATGAGCGACTCGATATAATTACGCTCAACTCTTCCAGCTTGAGCTATAGCCTAATTAGCTAGACTCGTTGACCACAGAAAAATATTATGACTTGAAGCTTAGGTCTAATGCTTTGCTCATTTATCGGCTCAGCTGCCCGACTCTTGACATTTTTTTTCGACTTGACTACTGTCTTGAGCTCTCAGCAAAGTATATATCTAGACATTCAGAGCTCGGATCCTCAAAAAGAGGGTTATTAAAGGATCATATTGGCAAAGTAGGTTTTTTCTGCCATACCTGTGTGACCTTGGTTGTCAAAATTGTTTGTTTTAACTTTTGGTCCATTATCTGAGAAGATTGGCTAGCTCCTTTTTGTTGGAAGTTGGGGATGACCTCAATCTTCTTCTGCTCGTTTGTCTGTTTTGGCACCCATATGTATCTGCTACTTGATGTTGGCTTGTTTTTGCAGACGACATATTGAATTTTTGGACTTTTATCCTTGATTTGTCGCTGTTTGTAGCTGTAATGATCTTCAAGTTGTGTAAAATCTGGTCTTTGTGCCTTGGGTAGCCAGATTTGTTTGTGTCCTTTGTAATATTCTTGCGCTTGAAGTATATCTGATGGCACAAATCTTGTTGCCTGTACTTTGGTATTCACATGTACCTGTTCCTTGCCATCTTTGGGAATCACGGGTGGTAAATTCCCTTGAAGATATGTAGGCCTTCTAGATTGAGAACTGTTTTTGAACCTGTTCCTGGCCTTGTTGTTTGATCTCCTATTCTGAGTTGAATTTGATCTTGATCCACCTGTTTGTTGTTTTGGTTTGAAGCCACTTGCTACTGTATAGCCTGATATCTTTGGTTTAGGTAACCAAACATTTGTATGACCACTGTAGTAGCCTTGCTCCTTTAAGCTGTATTGGGAGGCAATCCATCCCATTTGTTTACCTGAATTGCTCGGATTAGGATCATTTACCCAAACTGGATCTTTGACATTGATGTCATTGGCTGCAACATAGGTTTTGATTTGCTGCTTGTGTCTTTGTTTACTTTGGGTTGGGAATTTTGGTTGAAAGACCTTTTTATACTTTTGTCGAGGTTGTTGGTCTTGATTTCTCTGGGTTGTTGTATCCACTGCTGCTTGCTTTGATTGTTTGACTGCACTTGTGATCTCCTTGTTGGACTTTTGTGATTCAGAGGAAGAGGTTAAACTATCTTGGACTTTTGCTTTTCCCTTGTCTTCTGCTGATAAACGTCGAGTTTTAATGATTTGGGAAGTTTGTACCTTTGCTTGTGGATGACATGCTTTGGTGATTTCTGCGTCTAAACTGACTAGAACAATCTTTTGTGCCTCTATTTTTGACCAACTGCTTGAGTCTTTACTTTCCTCTGCCGACCGGACAGAAGTAAGTTGACTCTTTTCTTCAGATGCAATGCTTACCATGGCCATTGGTTCACATTGCTCTTTACTGATCTCTTTGTTCATCTTTTGATAGGCTCCATGTGCTTGACGCACCATTTGCTTCTGATTGTTCAAATCAAACATGATTTGTGTCACCTTTGTGTCTTTAGCATCTTCCACTGGCGAGACAATGTTAGGATCTGATTTTTTGACCGGCTCTGCCTTTTGATTTAAGCCAGCCTTTGAACACGTTGAGATGTCTTTTTCTTGGCTTTGAGACTTGATCTCTAGCTTTGTTGAATTCTTGGTTACATCCTTTAGCGATGAACTATCTGTGTTATTAGCAACATTATGTAGAACCTTTGAGTCCACATTCCTGCTTGTTGAATTCTTCAATGGCAAGTCCTTGACTGCCCGTATCTACTCTGGTTCTGGGTCACAGATAATTTCTTCATCCACTTCCTCTGACATTGAATCGTCTACTGTATCCTTGTTGGATCTTTCAACCTCAGGCTTGAAAAATTCCAAGCTATTTGAGACCATCTGATGTAGCTGATCCTTTTTGGCAGCTTGATTTTCAATCGAAATATCATTGATGCCTTTGACCTCCAATATTTTAGTCATCAGTTTGTCTCTGGTATCCTTTGACAAGATTTGCTTCCTTTCTAGCGACTTTCTATTTGGAGATGTCTGCTTTAATGATTTAGCTGCTTGCAGTCTGATACTGTCTCGTTTTTCCTGCTTCATCATATCTAAGTGCAACTTTACTGGGCAATCAAGTATTAGATGATCAATGCCACATTTGTAGCAATGCCCCTCAATTTCTACTTGTTCCATACCTAGTCGAGGTATCTGTCCATAATACTGTTGGTATTCATTGCCCATAGCATCTTTGAACAAGTATGTCATCAGCATGACATGTAGATACTTATAAACCAACACTGACGCTGGCTTTGACTGATTGCCTTTATCTTTGACTGTGGCATCTTCAAGAAGCTTGTAATAGCTTCCATTATAACCCTGGTAGATGGTCGTTTCAGCCCCTGCTTCAGTGACCAACTTTAATTCTATGTCTGTTATCAACATGTGATCCTTTATCTGTGGCTTATGTATAGTCTTGGGACTATGTTGTCGACTCGATCCTTTATGTGGCTTCTGTTGTCCATTGAATTGTAAAAGAGGATTGTGACTCTCCTCCTTTGTTTGCAGTTGATAGGGTTGTCCTGATGGCAATAAGTGAGGTGGAGATTGGACTCCCCCCATCCGAGTGTGTTCCCTATCTGTAAGAGGCATCTTTATTATGCCAGATGTGGATATTCCAGCTTTGTCATCTAGCTCAGCTGATTGAGCTAGGTCTTGGTGAATTCGTGCTAACTCATTAGCTGATACTTCCATTGATTGTACGTGTGTTTGTGTTGGTGCATTTTGTGGTGCATGTGCAGTTTTCTGTACATGTGAATGTTGTGTTGTGGCACTCATTTCTGTAATGAAAGGAGTTGAATTGTGCTCATACAAATTCACATCCTGATCCTGTGTCTGTGGAAGCCTAGGGATTTCAATTTTCACTTCCTTATCTTCTAGCAATGGACTTTGTGCAATAGTGGCAGTATGATTAAGATTTACCTGGTTGGATATCATTTCGTCATGTGTCCGTCGTTCAATTTGGTCTTGCGGAGTTGCAGGTGATAAGATGAAAGCTACAGCTCCTTGTGAGAATTTATCTGCCATACAATCCATATCATAGTATCTTCCATCTATATCGTAGCTCTTGTCTCCGATGCGCGCTGCCCATAGCGTCCGAGGAACAAACTCGCTATATGTCGTTGCCCCTGTGATTTGAATCCATCTTTGCCAATCAGAATCCACATAAATTGGATCTTTCCATCTCGTTTCGTGGATCCAATTGAGAGCTATCGCTTCAGGTTGCTTGTTGACTTCCGAAGTTGTTGAAGGCAACTGTTGTTTGCACATGGCCTCAAGGAATTCTTTCCTGCTGACTGTATCTTCATTTTTTGGCAGATTGAGTATAGTAAGCCCTGTCTCTTGAGTGATTCCTCTGTTCTGAGCCACCGCTGTATCTGCTTTGGAAGCTAAAGGTAAGCTCATTATCAAGCGGTAAACATTACCACTTGTCGACACGTATTTGTAACCCAACTTTGAACCATCTTCATGAGCTATGAAGCATTGATCTGGCTCTTCTGTTGCTTGATGAGTTGTTTCCGCTTTGTAGCATCTACCTTCCATGTCTCTATAGAGACTGCTACAGTTTTTGTCTTTGTAATTTGACTTTATCAAGTGCACCGTGACTCGAAAACTGCTAACCTCTGGAAGATCTTGCCTGTGCAATTTTGTTATGTCCAGCTCACTACCTGGTTTGAGCTTCATGTACACCGATCCCAAACAATCTTCCATTAAGTTCTTTTGCGAATTTGCCATGTTGGTAGCTTCTTCTACTTCCAAAACCTGTATTGTCGGACTTTTCAGAGCATTTTTCTTAGATTTTAGATAGCGATTGTCTGCATCATCCATGTAGCATGGAAACTCTTTGAAATGACCTATTAACTCCAACCTGACGCTAACTGATTTGACTGTTATTAATGAGCTTGAAGCTGCATCATAAATGCTTTGATTTGCCAATGGTGCCATTGACTGTGGCTGTTGCATCTGCTGCTCCATTATTCTTTCAACCCTCTTACTAACCTGCTGAGCACTTGTATTCCCTTTTTCTAGCCTCTCCCACGGGTGACCAGTGTTTTTCCTAATTCGAAGCTCTCTGCTAGGCTTAGCTGTGATCTCGACGATCTGATTTACCTGTATAGCTGTAGCACTAGTTGGCAAGATACTTACCACTGTAGTGCAACGACTACTCCCTTTGTGATACCTCGATTCCAGTTGATTGAGCGATGAAATTTGCTCTTTCTCTGCAAAATTGTAGATTAGCAACGCACTTTTGACTTGAACTAAAACGACCTCGATTTGCCTGTTGACAGCACACTCTATATGGTGTTTAATTAGCAAGCTATAGACACTCTATACGGATTTAGCGGTCAATATCTTTCGACTAATTTTTTTTGTCTATAGCTTGCTGGCATCGAAAATTGGTCGAGTCCAGACTGTGGCGGACTGAGGTATGCGTAGATGCCGGGGTGGCAGAATTAGCGAGCTTGTGTGTGTGTAACATGAGGCTCTGCACTGCCTAACAGAAGAAGCACAGGCCGCAGAGCTATGCTTTGAAAGCAAAAAGGCCCGAATTCACACTGTGTGTGAGACTTTGAAGACGGTGGGATTTTATTGTAGAAGGTGGTGCAAAGCTGAATCGGCAGCAGGGATTGAGAAACCGGCTGCCCGTGTTTGAAGGCAATGGTGAGTTGTACACGATTCTATCATCGTGAGATCCTACAGAGGCATTAAAGGAGAAGTGTGTGTGTGTTCGTTTCTAGGCCAGGTATCTGGTGGCGCATCAGGAGCAGCCCCGCAGTTACTATGCGTGTGTGTGTATGAAGACTTCGCGAGTTCACGGGTGTGAGCGATTCAAGGGAGCCGGGGCAAGTGAGCGAATTCCGGGAGCTGCACAATAGGCGGTTGGTGCGTGTGTATGCGTGTGTTGCAAGCGCGAGTCCTGGTAGAAGAGGTTGCCAGCCAAGCAAGATATAGGGCCGCTGGTAGGGGCCACTCAAGATTTTAGACCCAGCATGGCGAGGTGAGGTCGTGCTGCAAAACGAGCGACTTTAATGGCAGAGATGTGTGTGCGTGTGTGTGGGTTCGACATCGGCAGCCAAGGTGGGACCAGGGAAGTGGGGTCGCGAGCTGTGGGGCCGCAGGGCCGGGAGCGCAAGCGCGTAGGAGGTAGGTCAGCAACGCGTGCGTAGGATGTTTAGGTGGGAGCAAATGCGCGTAGGATGACTAGGGGTAGCAAAAGCGTAGGACATCCAAGGCGGAACTAGGGCGCGTAGAATGACTAGGCAGGGCTCACGTAGGAGGTCAATGCAGATAGCACCAAAGCGTAGGAGGTAGGTCAGGGCCAGCTCAGCGCTAGTGACAGCGCGACAGGCGATTCAGCGCGGCGAGATAAGGGAGGCAGGTGAGTTTTTTTTTTTAATAACAAAAAATCAAACAATTTAATTAAAAAAAAAACACACACACATAAATTCAAAAAACTAACAAAATAAATACAAAAACACACTAATATACAAAAAATACATTAAAAATTTCAAAAAAATCATACAAAAATTCAAAAAGGCTCACAAAATAAATTAATAAAATACACAAATAATCAACAACCACTTACAAAAATACAAAAATGAACACAAATAATAAATAAAAAACACAAATAATTCTAAAAACTCACAAAAATCAAAACATGCACAAAATTACTAAAAATCACAATTAAAATATAATAAATAAAGAAAATACAAAAAACACAAAAATAATTCAAAAAAGGAAAAACACAAAACACAAACAAAAATAGAAAAAAATAAAAACACAAAAAATAATAAAATACACAAATATATTAAAAAAAATCAAATCTTATCAAACAAAAAACCTCAAAATGTAAAAGAATTTAAACTAGCACGCAAAAACACTCAAAAATATAATAATAATAATAATAGTAATAATAAATAAATGCCCCGACACTCCTCAATTCACCCGAATTAAGCGATTTATCAATTTTCTTAGCAGAATTAGCACATTTGAGTAAAAATTAGCAAAAAAATTACCAAAAATTCCCAAAAATTCTAGATCAGCCCACCGACCTAAACATTCACAATCAAGCAATCGAAAGACCGAAATTGATCACTTACTTAATCAAATCGCATAAAACATCATTCTTTAAGCACATAAATTGTCTCGAAACTGAGCTTAAATGAACACAAAAAATCATCCTCTCTTGCACGATGACTAATCGCACTCAAAACAGCATTTTGCATCAATTAAACATATTTTCGAGCATTCAAATCTCAAGTTTAATCAATCATTAACACACTTTTTGCATCACATCATGCACATAAGCAAATTTGACCGAATTTCGATAGCATTTCGGCGTCACAACGGAATTAGAAAAGCATAACCATAACTCGTTGACAACCATAAGCAATCACATGCTTCTCATAAGCAAATTGGACTCCAAAACAGCCCCAAATTGCCCCAAATTAGGCACTTCCGCCTACACACAAGCGGGCATTAACCGCACCTAGTTTTGCATTTTATGAATGCACATGGTTCATGAACCAAACTTGCACCTAAAATCAGAGAATTAGCATTAATTTCAGCACCTTAATTAGCCACAAACTCAACGATTAAGCACTTGATTAGTGCCCAACACACTAGTGTGTGTGTGTGTGTGTGTGTGGATCCCATAAAATCACCCACACACAACCAACACAAAAATCAATGTGTAGCATCGTTTAGCATGAATGTAAACACATAATCATCATGGACATGCATCAAATAATCAATACAAATCAGCACCTTGCAAAATGCCCAAATAATTAGTGAATGAAACTAGGGAAAATTAGTGATTAATAGGTGATTTCGGCTACGATTTGCGTACAAATGGAGTAGGATATGAGTGTGTGGATCACATAGGCATGTTGTCCATACACCCAACTCACTTTCTACTTGTGTGTAGCACAAAAAACACTTACCAATCAACGGGAAATTAGCATCAAAGTTAGAGAAAATTAGTGAAAATTAGTGAACTTGATGGTCAAAATTAGTGATCAAAATAAAAAACTAATGATGTGTGTGGATTGTTTTGGGATGTTCTAAGCATAATCAATGCTAATCCAAGCACTAATTACACTAAAAACCACTCAATTAGTCAACACACCTAACCTAAAAACTAACAAAATTAAGGAAAAATTAGAGAAATTAGTGTCTCCTAATCGCACCAATGGCACCTCTAGCTTAGGCAATCGATCCCCAGCAGCGGCGCCAATGTTGGGTCGTCATCCTAGCATAGGGGGAAGATCAATATAATGTCAATCCGAGGAGCACGATCCGGCTAGGGCATGGAAACACACAAGTGGCGTTGTGCGTGCCAAACGGAGGATTAGGAGGTGAGACCTACACACAAAGAAAGCTACGGAGCGGGTGTGATGATGCTACGAGGAGTGAGCACACTACTAACTCTACCATTCGGCCTAATCTCTCACACACAAGCTTAATCACGCACTACTCTCTAACCAACCACTAATCCAACTATAATCAAACAAACCATGAGCATAGATTAGCATAGAATGACCACATCGGGCACCAACACTCTACACAATCCTACACACACTTAGTAGCATGCTTAATCAAGAGGAAAACATGAAAAAGAGAGAGATTAATCACAAAATCAGTCACTAATCTTTGATTAATCGAGGCATTGATTACACCAAGAGCAAATGAGAGAGAAGAGGTTAGAGTTTAGCTATTGGAATGTAGCCGATTCGTCCATGTGCGCGCGTAGAGAGCTCAAGGACTCCATAGCCATCTCCTTCTTCACAAAGCTTATCTCAAGTGAGTACGAATCCCCTTTCAGATTGTGCATTTTGAGTTATATACTCACTAGACTTTTTAGAAGTGGTCGGGCGCCCAAATGGCCAGACTCACTTAATCTGCTATATGCACTGCCTAGGATCTAAATGTAGCTCAATGTTTACAACTTGGAACTCTTAATGAGCCCAAAACATGATTACAATCCGCATTTGTGGTCATTTGTCGGAAAATCCTAAAACTTAAGTGACCGTCACTTGTGACCGTAACTTCATGGATAGTTGTTAATTCTGACTCTTCTCTGCATCTGTAGCTTGTGTTGCTTCATCTTCATCTTTACTTCACATCCGCATCATCTGGCCTCGTTAGTATTTACTAAAAATAGTAAATAGCATCTTTGACTGGGCCGTTTGGCCATTGTTGACTTATCCGCCAAACAGACCATTACATGACCTAACAAAGAAAAACGTTAGGTATACGTGGTTTGCCAAGGAGAACAATGCCTTTGAAAAGCTTAAAGAAAATCTTATCTCTCAACCTGTGCTTACACTACCGGACCTCTCAAAGCCATTTGAGGTTCAATGTGACGCTTGTGGTGATTGCCTTGGAGCTATTTTGCTTTAAGAAGGATACGCCATAGCCTATGAAAGTCGAAGGCTTGACCCTGTTGAGCAAGCTTTAGGCATATATGAAAAGGAACTCCTCGCAGTTCTACATGTCTTAGACTCATGGAAGCACTACTTATTGGGGACTCCTTACATTCTGCGAACGGATCACCAAAGTCTTAAGTACTTCATGACACAGACCAAACTCTCCGACAAACAAATGAGGTGGAAAAATTTCCTTTCGCAATTTCATTTTCATATTGCTCACATTGCTGGCAAGCATAATTAAGTAGCCAATGCACTCTCAAGACGGCCAAGAGTGAATGCGGTTTCCATAGCAATTCACAATGATCTATCTTCTATCATGATAGATGAGTATGCTATTGATCCCAATTTTAGAGATGTGATTTCAGCCCTTGCATTGGGGAAGAAAGAGGAACCATTTACCTTACAAGATGGTTATCTTCTATATGGAAATAGACTATGCATTACTAACTCACTATGTGAGAAAGTAATGTATGAATCTCATGCTCCTCCTTATGCGGGGCATAGAGGGATTCAGTTTACCATAAAAGGGGATTGAAACATATTTCTATTGGCCTGCCATGAAAGCAAGCGTACAAGAGTATATTTCTAAATGTGTGGTATGCCAAAAGATTTGATAGAGGGAAGTGTGGGACGCATGTCTAACCTCACCATCCTATCTTATTGCAGTATTAGCGAGAACCATGATTAATTTGTCAAACCATGGGACGAAGCTGACTCGACTAGTGCATAGAGGCTACAAGAGGTTGTCAATCTCTTGGAAAACAACTAACAACTCGCATCTAACTCAGGCTACACTCAAGTGAATGAAATCACCAAAAGCCAATCGCTCATCGGCAAGCAAATCACATCAGTTACAGCATCAAATGACATCCAAACGTAACGAAACTTCTAGGACAAGTTTACAAGACCTAAGCACACATGCCTATAGCCTCAAACCCCACTTTAGGTCAAGTTCCAAAATCGCGATTGCTAACAACAGTGGATTTTTGACCTAGTCATTTTCGACCCAGAATGCAACTAAATGCTTAGCAATGATGCCCCAATACCCCACCTATGCTTAGTTTTCATTTTAAAAGTGTAAATTCCTAGTTATGATGAAATGTCGGCTACGCCAAAAGCTCCGAAATACTGTGATTGGCTTACGTCAATGCGTAGAGCTCTTACCTGCGGTTGCAATGCAACAAACGCATTCGCAATGTGACAATCGGAGAGGGAGTAGGAAGCGCGAGAAGGAGAGAAGTGAGCGCCGTTAGCTCATGCTGTGTATTTCTTATCCAAAAACTTATAAAAAACTTACAAAAATTGGCTTTTATACCTTAGCCAAGGTTTTTGGGTGGTCAAAAGTAATAATCTGGAGTTCTACCAAAGCTGGAAATTGAATGGCTGATACAATCTGGAAGCTTGTAGCCCCGGCTCATTAATTACAAAGTTTACCAAGAAAATAGGAGTTACAATATTCCCGATTTATCAAAATAATAATTGTTTTTACAAGGAGAACTCCGAAAAATGGCATCCGCGTTAGCTTGCTGCTAACATGAAGCAACCTAGATTGCTTCAACCTTCACCAATCTATAATTCACCATGGGAGAGCATATCCATGGATTTTATCTTTGGATTGCCTAGGTCTATCCATGGGAATACGGGAATATGGACAATAGTAGACATGTTCAGTAAACCAACTCAGTTTATACCTGTCAAAAACACTATCAAAGCCCATCAAATGGCAACCCTCTTCATTTCACAAATCTTCAAGTACCATGGCTTGCCAATGTCCATAGTGTCGGATAGAGATCCTAGAATGACCAGTAATTTCTTGAAGGGTCTCTTTGAGAATTTAGGAACAAGGCTAAATTTCTCTTCGGCCTATTGCCCGCAAACGGATGGCCAAAGTGAAATAGCTAACCTAACAATTCTCAATCTACTAAAAGCTTATGTAACAGAAGTAGATTAAAGATCCCAATGGGAGAAGTACTTACCCTTAGTGGAGTATGCCTACAACAACACTGTACATACTTCCATGGGAAAAGCACCTTTCGAGGTAATTGAGGGAAGATCAAAAAGTCTCCTGCTACTTAAAGTACACGGGATGATCTCCGCTGCTGCAGATGAGTATAGCGGAGACCTACAAGAATCTTTCCAAAAGATTAAGGATGATATCTCTATCTCACAACAAAGGCAAAAGTCTGTTGCTAATAAGCACAGAAGAGCCCAAGACTTTAAAGAAAATGATTGGGTCTTACTTAAATTTCCCAAGGCTTGATTAAGGCACACAACGGGCAAGAATCCTACGGGACACCAAAAGTACTATGATAAGTTAGCAAAAAAGTACTATGGTCCCTTCCAAATTCTTAGGCCAATCAATGAGATGGCCTATCAACTCAAGTTTCCCAGCCATTGGCTCATACACAATGCTTTTCATGTGATCCTACTAAAGCCTTACAAAGGAGAGCCACCACAAGAACCAACTATTGAAGACCCACCGGAGATCGAGGACTAAGAAGAGGTGTCGCAGACCGAGTTCATTCTCCGACATGAAGATAAGGTATTAAGAGGTGGTAAGACTGTCCGACAATATCTTATTAAGTTTAAGAATTATCCTTTTGAAGATGCTAGATGGATGCAAGGCGTAAAATTAAAGGATAACCTAAACCTTGTCAATGCTTACAATGCTTCCCTAGAGTAAGCAAATGTACAAATGTTAGAAATGAACAAAGTTTTTGTCTTAATAGACTCTCTTTTTCTTTATTGTGCACAAAAATGAAGTAGTATGCATGCTTAGATCAAGTCTGCGGAGACGACGTCTCTCAAACACCAAGTAGAGCTTGTCACTCTACTATGGAAGATTGATATGACTAATGTGCAGACATGCTTGCGGCAGCTTAGGCTCTCAAGCGCCAAATGGACTAGTCATCCATTCTGGAATGATGTCGTAGGGTAATATAGGGATCCTCTACCCGCTAGGAAAGGACTAATGGATTTATCTTCTCTACCCCATGGTCGAGGACGACAATGATTTCAAGAGAGAGGTAATGTCATAATAACTAATATCTAATTCTCCTAAATGATTTTCTCTTGTTAAACTGATCATTTAATATGGGGAAGTGCGAAGGGAGAAAAAGCTAGAATATTGGTTAAGCTGGCAGACCACCAGCCACAGTAGGGATCCAAAGGAGGGAAAATAGGGATTCAAAGAGGGGGCCATCTGCAAAAGAGAAAAGTGAAACAATGGGCTTCAAAGACCCTAAGGTTCAGCCCATTAAGACTTCCAAAATGCTAAGGTTTCAAAATTCAAAGGTTGTGTCCAAAGGTCAATCACTAGGAAAATTGGATGCTCAGTGTGTGTGCCAAAAAGTCTTCATAGTCCCTACATAGGAGGGGCCGAGCCTTGCAAGTAGGGGATGAGAGAGAAACACACACACACACACACACACACACACACACACACACACACACACACACACACACACACACACACACACTCACAAGCTTCCTTTACACAAGGGGAAAGAGGGTAACATGTCAGCTCCCTAGCTCAAATGCCCACAAGGTGTACTCAAATCCTATTGGCTGGATGGCCATGGAGGTGGACCAATGAGAATTAGGCTAGAGTAAATCTAGTATAATTAATTTAAAAACACTTAATAAAAGAAGCAATAAGAATATTAAGCTCTCTAGAAGACTATTGGACAGTCTCCCAAGGGGTCCAATGAGCATTCAGCAGCCCAATGGCTTGCCTGATTCCTATTAGCCAGGAGACAAAGGGGTCCAATGAGAGTTTAGTTACATTAATTAATTACCTAAATCTCTCACAAAAGGGGAAAGGGGGACACATGTCAGAAGGCTATCACTTATGCTCCTTACATCCTATTGGCTAGGCCTGGAAAGGTCCAATGGGGTGTTAGGATAAGCAAATAGCAAGAGGGGTCAACCAAGAGAGAGGGGGCTGAATTTATAAAGGCATGATTGAATACACACTCACACTAATCCATGTGTGGAGTAAGAAGACTCTCTCTCTTTCTGCTTCTTAATGGAAAGCTTATCACCTACTCCAAGCTTGTGAGAAGGGATGCCTACACCAACAAATCTTGGCTTTGTGATGCAAATCCAACCAAGAGCCAAGCTTCAATGCATGCTCATCTCCTCTACCATGCTAATTAGGCTAATTATGTGAGGAGATGCACATCTTTCTCGTAAGACTACTCCTTCTTCCTCTCAATCTACTCTCATACCCCGCTAGCTCTCACCATCTTCGAAGGTGTGTGAGGTCTTGGGTCTGAGACTGTGAGGGAATTGATGTTGTGTTTGATAAGTGTTTTGCTTAGTACTTGAAGTTTCCATATTCATTGCACTAGCTAGTATTGAAGGAACACAAATAATTGTATTGTAAAATGTCTCTCTCGATGGGAGAAACCATAATACAAAGACTTTTGGAGGGGGGACCAGCTCCATGTAAATCCGGTCCTCAAATGTTGTCAATAGCTTAATTTCTCTCTCTTTTGAAGTATTGTTCATGCTATCTAACTAGGTGTTATACTTTTTGTTGCTCTCTCCACCCAAGCACTCTTGTTATTCTCAATTGGAATCTATTCTAATGAAATGCTCACTATGTTCATGCTATTTTCCGCTACACACAAGGTGGCAGCGTGGGAAAATTTAGCCATGTTGGCCTCTTCTTCTGCAGTGCTTTGTGTGCTTGCCACGTCCTTACTCGCGGTATCGAACAAAATGTGGGATCTTTCTGTATGGCTGCACGTGCTCATGTGAACAAAATCAAATATCTTGGATTCTTGTTCATCCAACTTAGTCTCCATTTTGGGTGGTCTTGATCTGCACCATCTTCTTGCATATCCTTGTATAATCTTTTCTTTACCTGTAAGAGTTGTACCTTGATGAGAGGGTATGGCAGGGATTGTTGGTGCCATGGAGCATTGATTTGATTGTGAGTGAGCTGTGACGTTGACAGAGTGTAAAACTCTCAAATCCCAATCCATAGCTGCCTTCCACTGCTCGTCTACGTCTAAGGCGGTCTTCTCCTTCAGTGCATCTTCTTCAGCCTTTGACAAATGGACCATTGGCACTGTGTCTTCCTCTGTGATTTGGACATGAAAATCTTCTCCCCCACTCGGGTCTAGGTAGACTGTGCCTCAAATTTAGTAAATGAGACCGAGGGGATTTCCACTTGGGGTGGCTTTGAAGTGCCTGCCTCTTCTTGTATATCTGGCTTTCCCTCTTTGAGGAGCTGATTCATTCTTTTCAATTCTGCAATTTTCTTAAGGAGCTCCTCCTCTCTTTGGACCCGCATGAGTGCTAGGTCTCTGTGTTGTGACTGCTCCAGCTTCAACTCCGGTTCTAAGTCTGTTTTTCTTTTCTAGAGCTTTATACACTTCATCTGTTCCCTTGATCGAGGCCACGACTAGATTTTCTCTTAATTGCCGCAAGAAAGTGGCATGATCATTAATTCTTTGTTCAGAATACTGCAGAGACGCGTTTGCTACATCTAATTGTACTTGAATCTTTTGAGCTGACAGAGAGGTGGTAAGAAGTTCATTTGTCACTTATGTCAATTGCTCATCTTTCACTTTGCAGGCATCAGATAACTTAGTCAGGAGGTCATCCAACTCCTCCATTTCCTTCTGTTGGCTGTCCCTGGCTATCTGATGCCGTTTTTCTTCAGTCTTTAGCTCTTGTACTTGCCTTTAGCCATTCTGTCGTCGAGCTCGCCTTGAAGAGCATCGATGACCATTTATAATTCTTTGGATTTAGTACTGTGGTTAAAGGCTGCTGAGCGGAGTTTCTCCGTCATGATTTGCATCTGCCTTGCATACTCGTTTACTTGTAGAATGACTTCATGACGTGACTGCTGCTCCTCCTGTCTTGCAAGTTGAGATGTGTCGGCAACCTCTTGTGTTGCTTCTTGCTGTGTTATTGCTGGTGTTTCTATAGAGATGGTTGCTTTTCCTTGGCCATCCTGAGGTTTTGAAACCTCGGTAGTTGCTAGCTGAGTGGAAATTATTGTTGTGGTCTCAACCCTTTTCGTTTCCACGGTTGCAGGCCTTTCCGCCTTCTCAGTCTCGGTTTCTTCCTCATGTGTAGTGGTTTGCTCCTTTTCTGTATCTTGCTCTTTATCAGTTTCATCTGCCTCCTTGTGAGTTTCCTTGGCTGTCTACTCTGGTGCTGGTTCAGCTTCCTTTTCTTCATGTTGCTTGGCGTGGCCAGTTTGTTGTGTAGCTTCCGTTTGGTGGGTGAAATCAGAATCCTTTTCCTTGTCGGTCTCGGCTTCTTCAGTGGTATCTTGGCTTGGCGGTGATGATGGTGGAGTGGGCATGGGCTGGTCCTGTTGTTTCGACGGCAGTGAGGTGGGTTAGGGGGATGCATGGCCTTGCTCTTAAGTTGCTGCTTCCTCAGCTTTCTTGGCCGCTTCTTCTGCCTCTTTCAGCTTCAAGGCCTCTGTCTCTTGGTACATTCTTTCTAAATGATCCTTGGGATCCTCAGTCTCTTTCTTTGAATGATGTTTCGTTCGAAGTCCCTTCAAGCCGGTGGGTATCCACTTTTCTGGGTCTTTTCCCTTCGCTTGCCTAGTGTGCTGATACGCTTGTTTTTCTCTTTCAAATCTTGCTTGTTTCTGCATTGGCTCCTCTTAGTGGGCAGCCACAGCTTTTTGCTTCATTTCTTTCCTCCTAGCTCTTTTTTCTTCGTTATCAGAACTTTCACTGCTATGCTGCTCTCATGAACTGTCATCGGATTAATCACCTGATTTAAATGATCGCTTACCAGATCTTGTAGATCTTGGAGAGGGTTGAGCTGCCAAGATCCATGTGTTCTGATCCGGGGTAGGCGGTAGGTTGTCAGCCATGCTGATGGCATGATAGGCTATTGTGGTCAATACTTCCGGCATGCCCAAGTATGTTATCTTTCTCTCCTTCTTGGTGGCCTTCAATGTTGTTAACACATATTGCGCGTGGTCCACGGGTTGTCTGGTGGTTGACTTCAGAACTTGTGTAAAAGTGGTGGCCACGGCGTGATTTGGTGTTGTGTACCTTCGTGGCCTTTTCGCCAGGAAATGAATATATTGATGGTACAGACGGGCTGGCTCTTTGTTGGACGGATACGCCGCGACGGACGTTAGCACAACGAGAACTCACCTAACAAGATTTGTCAGCTAAGGACGAAGCTCGACCCGCAGGCGCGTGGAAGTAAGCATAGGGTGTCAACCTACACTCGACCGACTCCTAACTAATTCCTACAGAGGTCTCTACCCAATGTCTAAGTCACAGCCTTCAGGAGTGCATAAGAGGAAACTTCCTACAACGCTTTCTAGAGCCGAATACTCTCCCTAAGGTCTATGAACCAAAACTCCAACCCAAAACACCTGGTGCAAAATCACGTAGGATGTCTGGCCAAAATTTGCAGGTCGTCGTTTCCAAAAACGAAAGTGCCTAATGTGTAGCTGTACTCAATGCGAATGCATGGATATGCTGCAATGCAAAAACGGACAACATATGCTCACCAAATCACCAGATGAAGCTCGTAGATAGAGCTCGCAAAACCGGACCGTACATGCGCAATGTAGGTATTGGCGCGTAGCTCTCGTCGGGGGCAACACGTTGCACTTCTCCGCACTCGATTCCGACCACCGGTGCGCGCATAGCGTCAAGATGAAGCTCTCACTCTCTCTCGTACACAGTACGCTCACTCATAGACTTCAAATTTTTTTAAAATGACAAAAGGTTTTTCATTAAGGTCAAAAAGTGGTATAAATACCTTACAATTCTCAAACCCTATTGTTCCAATTTAGCCATCTACTCAATCTAAATGTCAAAACTGGGATACAATCTGGAAACTTTTGTAAGCCCCAATATTTACAAAGGTGAAATGTCCGGTTTCCTCAATAAATGAATAATTACAAAAAATAATAATCTCCAAAGCAATCATTTTTTGTAGGGTGTGTCTAGCTTCTAACACTCCCCCCCTCCTTGCTCATGTTGTCCACGACATGGCTATCGAGCTGCTTCTTCATCTTAGGCTTTCTCTCATCTTGAGCAATGACTCATATCTTGTATGTTGAGCCAGTAGTGTTGGGCCGAATATGTCAGTGCTGATTGTGAAGAAGCCGGTGTAGAAAGCTTCTTCAAAGGCCTGGAGGTGATAGGATGGCAAAAACATGATCCTTTGATACAATGCATGTATCACCTCCTTGGAAGGCTGACCAGACAGATCGTATGCACATCTCTATGTATCTTGAAAGAAGAAGATACTGTCTGTCGCCTGGCCCGGTTTGAACGTCTCGAAGACTGCCAAAAGGGTTTTGCAGATCTTTCTCATCATAATGCAAGATAGGTCAGGCGAGCCAGTGAACAATTTGATGGCGCCCGTTATGGTTTTCACCATGTATTGAACACTTATTCTCTCGCCCGCCTTCAAGCCTGGCAGCTTCGGATAGTTTAGCCAAGTGGGTTGGTTTCTTTGCAGTAGCTCATGGGTCTTCCACGTCCGCATCCTTGGTAGAGGGCAGAAACTTAGGTTATCTTTGATGACTTTGGGTGCCTCTAGCAAATGGATTAGATACTGTGGATACTTTGTTAGCCATGTCTTTCTCCACCTGGGTTGAGAGTCAACTATCAACTTTACCCCTTCAGGCTTGGAGATGTCTGCTGTGTATAGTGGCACTGTTGGATCTTCTTTAATTCTTTTGTTGATTGTGGCGGCTTTGTACTTTAGCGAAGGATATGGGAGAGAGGGCTGTAGCCATTCACGCCAAAGGTTGCTGGCGTCTATCTTCTGAATGGTCATTGATTTAAAAACCCTCTGCTCCCATTCCAAGGCTTCTTTGGTCGTGTCTCCGATTTTCGCTTCTATGGCCTTTCGCAGCTTCTCTACTTCTTCTTGTGTCAGATCTTGTGGCTCTTGAGAGGGTCCTACAAGGATTGCATGGGTGTGTCCACAGGATCTGCCACATTCTCTAGGTCTATTCCTTCCATGGCTGCTGGCACGGTGCTGAACTACTCTTCTGTCTGCTGGCCTCTCAGCTCTTCTATCTGCTTTTGGAATGTCTGCTTTTCTTCTTCAGCTTGCTCTCCCATATTCACAAGGAGGTCGTTCAAATAGGCATTGATCTTCTCCGCCTCCTTGAGCTTTCTCTTGATGTTTTCCAGCTCATCTTGCATTGCCTTGTGCTCTTCTTCCATGCGGGTTTGCATGGCCACTGACCCCTCGGCCATCATCAGCCTTTGCTTCTTCTCTAAGGTCAACTCCTTCTGGAGCTCTTTCATTTGTTCTTCATAAATCAGACTTTTTGAAGTGGTGTGAGTCGAGCTAGTAGCTCTGACTCTGGCAGAAGATGCCCGTAGCCACTGGATGGTTTGATCTTTAACTTTAATATGGTCCGTGAGCTCAATGACCTCATCTTGGCTAGCCTCCTGCTCTATTTTTGCCTTCTCTTTGGCATTCCGCATGGCTTCCACTTCCTTGGACTCTTCAGCAAGTTGTAGGGTTAGGTTGCCCCTTTCCCTTTCTGCATCTGTCAATGTCTTGCTGAGTTTTCTGTATTCATTGTTGGCTCCTTGCAGCCTTTGAGTTGCTGTCCGATTTTCTCTTTCCATCTCCTGGCATCTTTGCAATGCCTTTGCCAGACTGGCTTGCAGCTCTGATTCTCTCTCTATATGCCTTTGGCTTTGTTTTTGTAAAGTGTCGACTTCAGACTTGATCTGCACTTCAGTGGCTTGAGATGAGCCATCTCACTTTCCGTGGCCATCAATTGTGCCTTGAGCCCAGTTAGCTTGGTCATCACCACATCCCAATCATTGGTGGGTGGCTACATGTCCACTGTATCAGTGGCCATCTCTTTTAGCTCCACTAACCGCAGGCTCTGCATCTGCTCTTTGGGCCTTGTGCTTGCCAAGTCAAATGCGACAGTGACTGCCTCTTCTTTTGAATATCCAGTAGCTAGTAGTTCTAGAAATGTGTTAAACCTTGCTTCATTTAGCTCTGGCTGCTCACCTTTGGGCTTAGCTTCTTCTTTTTGCTCTTGATCCTTGCTCTGTTCTTGCCTTGAATCTTCTTGATCTTCAGATTTGTCTAGCTCCTCCTTTTGTTGAGTTTGTGGAGGGCTACGAGGAGGTGGTGATGGCGGTGGGCTGGACTTCGGGCTGGAAGATGGAGTTGCCGGCTTTTTTTTGAAGTCCCTGTCCGCCTTTGTCTTTCTCTCTCTCTCTCTTGGCCTTCCTGCTCTTCTAGCAGTTGCTGTCGGACTTCCTCCACTTCTTCTTCTGTAAATGGTACATGTGGGATATTTTCTGCCATGGCATCCAGAATCTCAAAATTCTTAATGTAATCTTTGAATCTGTCTCTGTGCACCCTTTGGGATGATCCCGACATTGCTTCTAGTTCCATAGCTCGCTCAAATCTCCCTTGAGGGCTCTTTCGGCTCTGAAACTTTCCATTAGCCTCTCTAGCCATGCCGCTTTGTGTGGTTTCGTCTCTTTGAACGGCACTTGGACACTCCCTTTCTTTCCTTTCTTTAACTCTGGCTGCTCCTCTTGCACGGTCTCTAACCGGCGTTTCAACCTAGTGGCAACCCTTGGTGCCTTGGGTTGTTCCTCTTCCTTATCTTCCTTGAGCCTTAGCCAGTCATTCTGTGATGGAGGGTCAGGCCATCTTCCCTCGGCGTGCAATGCCCCATAAACCACTTTCGTGATTAGCTCACTCGGAACAATGTAGGTGGGGTTTTTGTTGCCCATCTTCACCAGATTGTCACGTATACAAGCTGCATAGTTGATTACCTTCGGCTTGCTTTTTTGCATTGCCCAGGTGAAGGTTGTTTCAATTGCTCCAGGTGGCATTCTGTACTTTTGTGGCTGCTTTGTACACATGTGGAAATACTGACTATAAAGCTGGCTCATGATGGCCACTTTGGGGTTGGCAATGTCTTCAAAGGTGTAGTTGTTTTTCTTTTCAGACTACACCTTTACTTCATCTCTTCTTTTGGTTACACTATCCCCTTTATTGGAGAGGTATAGTTCAGTTGCCACTACTTTCTCTGTGATTACAATCTCCGTGTCTGGCTTGCCCTGCAGATCCGTAGCTCTGGCCACTCCATCTTCTTTGATTGTAGTCACAAACTCCCATACTCTTTTATGTCAATTCATGCCGACACAACTTCAAAATAATTGTGGAGATCTATCTTCTCCAGGTACTCTACCATCTTGCTTCTGACAAACTCATTGAGCTCCCGCGGTAGCATGGGTAGCTCTATTACATTTCCTTCGGTGTCTTTGAATACGCCTTGGTAGATTTTCAGATCATTAGACTCTAGCAAGTCCTCTTGAACCACGTTCTGGTTGGCTTTAGAGTTCCTTTTGGGATTACAAACGGCTCCACCTCTTCCAAATAGTCTTTTATGGTCATCCTCTTCTTCTTTGCCGGTGATTTTGCGGCTGCCATAGATCCTGTTGCACTCAGTAGTTCGAAGTTAGCGTTTTTTCCATGTCAGTTGAGAAACTGAGTTTTAACTATCCAAATGACTTGAAAATTGAAAATAAAACTTAAAAGGAACTTGGGAAACTGTGCATGTGCTCACAGTACAATTATGGCAAAAATTTATCATTTAGACATCCTACGCGTAGGATGTCTTTTTCATCAGATTTTGGTGATACTTGGCAGGCTGGTGGTCCTTGGCCTGTACAACATGGCTATATGATTGGAATTGGATTTGGGCATCAAAAAGTGTATTTTTGGGCAGATTCAAGCTTTAGGCTCACAAATTGGGTAGGATGTCCACAATAGGTGGCAAATGATATCCAAATGGGTTGAAAATTGATATATGGGCTCCTTGCACCATTGTAATGGCTCCCATGATGTCAATTCAAAAATATGTTGGAGACATCCTACGTGTAGGATGTCTATTTCATCAAAATAGCTTGAGATTTGTTTTGTGGGTAGCTCTTGGCCTGTGGAACATGGCCATGCTCTTGGATTTTGATTTGGACAAGATTTGGTGGTGGTAAGACCATGTGTAGTGTTTTCGGGCTCAAAAAGTGTATCTTGGAGGTGTTGTGGGTAAAAAATGATTAGAAGGCTTCAAACTTGATATATAGCTCTTGAAGATGATATGAATAGATCTGGAATAAAAAAACACCCTCTGCAGGCCAAAAATGTCAAATGGACATCCTACGCGTAGGATGTCTACTTCATCAATTTTTGCAGGTGACCATACAAATTGGTTGGTAATGTGCTCATGAATGTATTGTGAAAGTTTCATGTGATTTGGACAAGTTTTGGTAGGTCTATGGCCCATGATTGCCTCTATGCCCTAACTTTGCGTTTTTTCATGCATATGAGGTCAATTTTGGTCCAAATGTGATGAAACTTGGTGGCTAGCATGTAAAGGCTATTCAAAAAATGTGTGTGATGAGAAATGTTGGGTTTTGTGCCCAGAAATGGTCATGAGACATCCTACGCGTAGGATGTCTCTTGATGAAATTTTTGTGGAAACTGCTACTGGTGCCTGCCCTTAGTCCCCCTGAGTCCCTTTTAAGCCTAATTTCACCAAAACATTCAAATAGATAGAAAATAACTCCCTGTGTGGATTTCAGAGCCTCCGAGCCGTTTTCTAAATTTGGAGTACTTTTCGGCGATGAAATTTCTTGGTGTTGGTCTCCATAGCTTTCCGATCCCTTGGGGATCCTTGCCGTATGGTTTTTGTCGACTTTGGATTCACCGGAGCTCCATTTGGCAATTTGTCCCTCTAGAAGCACCCATGGTTGCGTTTACATGTCTTCGATGACTTGTGGTGGTCTACCACCATAGGACTTGGTTGTTGATGGTCTAGTAAAGCCGCTCCTGAAGTTTGGTGGCAAATGGACATGCGGTTTGGCCGCGAGAGCTATTCGACGCTTTGTGTGTCTGATGCCGTTTCTGAAGTTTAATGCCGCTTCGGGTCACCTCTTGGTCATGTGGGCTACATAGACTTGTCGAGCATGTCGAGATGCTTCTACCCATGAATTTTGGTAGCATTTGGGTGCCTCTCCGCCGATTTCCCATTTGGTGGCCTCTTGCGGGGCTTTAAAAATTAGGGTTTTTCCCGATGGTTTTCTACTGCCTTTGGGAATCCAAGACTGGTCTCCTATGCTAGGGTAAGCTGCCGATGAAGTCTCATTGCTTTTGGGTTAGCCGTTAGGTGGCCACTTCTACTTGTAGGTCTCTACTGCCCGCTTTCTGTGTGAACCCTACGCTAGTTTTCGCGACAAAACGTACAAAAGAATATGTGTATATACCTGGCGGCCCGCCCACTTACCTAGGCGACCACATTGGGCTTTATACCCCAACAGATGGCCAAAGTGAGATAGCCAATCTTACGATACTCGATCTACTCAAGACTTATGTTACCGAAGTAGATCAACACTCACAATGGGAAAAGTATTTACCTCTAGTAGAGTATGCCTACAATAATACTGTCCATACTTCTACGGGGAAAGCACCTTTCGAGATCATAGAGGGAAGACCTAAAAGTCCCTTGCTACTCAAAGTACATGGGAAGATCTTCGCCGCCGATGAGTATAGCCGTGACCTACAAGAATCTTTTCAAAAGATTAGGGAGGCTATAGCCATCTCTCAACAAAGGCAAACATGCGCGAAAAGCTCAAGGTGGTGAGCCTACCTCTCATGTGTGAAGCCCGTCGGGTAGTCGTACGCGTCGTAGAAGCTGCTGGAAGTTCCGTTCGCTCTAGGTGGCATAAGCTCTCTCTCAAAGGTCAATAATGAAATGAGCTAAAAATGAAGTGAAAAATTCTTATAATGGGGGTCCCCGAACCACTTTTCATGAAATTTGACATGTG
Organism: Adiantum capillus-veneris; assembly: GCF_014529385.1. Lineage (NCBI taxonomy): Eukaryota > Viridiplantae > Streptophyta > Polypodiopsida > Polypodiales > Pteridaceae > Adiantum > Adiantum capillus-veneris. Next base: position 62,580,535 of record NC_140941.1, read on the forward strand.
CTCCCAACTCTTGCGAGATGCGGTTTAGGCTCATAAATTTCTTGATTTGGACTCCATTTGCCCAGTTTACGAGAAATTTGACGTTTCGATCAAAATCTGGCCAAAACACGCTTTCCGCTCCAGTCTCATAATTGCACCCCCATTGTACCATAGGTTTTCCTATAGTCACTGATCATCCGCATATATTTTTTTTTCATTACGACCGTTTTTCACCTACTTTTTGTATTTTTTGAAGTTTTTCTACAAAAAATTAGCAAAATTAAAAGGAAAATAGCAAATCAAACCTAGAAAATCACCAAAAATCATAATAAATCAAAAACATCACCGCAAAACATTATATACACTCACATGCAAATTTTATGGCTGGATTTCTCCGTTTTACCAATATTTTGCCCGAAAAATGGCTATTTCTACTTATATACATACACCTAGGGGCTTGATTTGGCGTTTGGCCCCATATACCTGTAGATTCATGCTGTATAAGGGCATATGTACTTGGATTAGTCCATAAAATTTTGTAATCAAACAACGACCCTTAAAAATAGTCGAAAAACATACCCTTTTTTTGCTCTTTCTGCCATTGGGTCCGCATTTGAGAATGCCTCCCCCCTCCTAGCCGGAGTCCTCCCGGATGACAAGGTATCGCCTCGGTGTATGTGCTGTGCAGGGGTTGAAAAAATTTGTGCTAATGATTGGCCGTGTAATGTGGCCCTATTTTATGCATACTCGGTCAATGCATGGAAAAATTAATGCTGTGCAAGAGAAGGGTATAAGTAAGATGCTTATTGGCATTCGCCGCCGTCGAGGTTTCCTGTTTTCTTTGCAAGTAAAAGCTGTAACTCTACTGATCTTTTTTTGATTGTTTTGCTTGCAAAAGTCGCTTGGTTTGCCGCTACTGTCGATATGGCCGTAGTCGTCTCCTTGGAGAGAATTGGCTTGGCTGAATTGGCCGTAGACCTTGTCTCTTTTGCTTTCCATTTGTAGCTTTGTTTGGCCGGTCTTTGTAGGTTTATTGCTACTGTCTTGGTTGCCATTGTCTTGCTGCTGATTGACACCCACATAAGTCGGTTTGTTGGTTTCATATGCAGTTGGTTGCCTTCTGATGTTGCTTGTACTGAAGGGAGTTCTTGCTGCTTCGGTTTCAGGATCCAGATGCGAGTCGTATTGGAGTTTTTGCTGAGCATTTTCTTTGGGATCCATATCTGTTTTATCCCTTGGTTTTTGGTTGAACTATTTGTTTCGGTTGAATTCTTCCGTTGTATTGTGGTTTATCTGCCATGTCATTTCTATCCTTCCGCACCCATACTTGTTTTTTTCTTGTGTTGGTAACCTTGATCTTTTCACTGCGGTCGGTGACTTTTTATACCTGTAGTGAACATGGTTGGCAGTTCCCTGTTTGTTAGGGTATCATGTTGTTCTTTGGTGGCACCCTTCCTTTTGGCTCTTTATCCAGTGATTGCATTGTTGATAGATGATTCTTCTGGGGTTGCTGAGCAAAGGCTAACACCTGTTGTTCTTGTGCATGCTAAATCTTGACTGCATTCACATTCCAATCTATCTGCACATTGTACTCTTTTTGCCAAGGTTGTCCCAACAACATGGGGTGTTGTGTGCTTTCATCCTTAACCACATAAAACTTCTGTGGGTAAATATATTGATGTACTTGTACATGCAATACAGTCCAGCCCAATGTTTTCAGTGAATGTGATGTACTACTTTCCAGCACTTGTGGAGTAAGATGAAGTTGACATGTGGGCTTGAGCTGTTTGTATAATCTGTAAGAGATCAAATTTGATTGAGCTCCAGAATCAATCAATGCCGTCAATTCAACCTGATTGCTACCTACTTTGACTGCAATTATTGGCTCCACTGTGTCTTCATCAAAATTCGTTAGTCGAATGGCATTGATTCGCAACGGTGATCCACATTGTTGTTGTTGTCGTAGAAGCCTTCTTTTTGCAATGCGTTCTTTTTCTTCTGCTTGAGCTTCTTCTCGTACCCTCTATTTCTCCTTCATCCGTTGTTTTTCTTGATGGATTTATTGAAGCATATCCTGTGTTAGTGGTAAATGATATTTCTTTAATCGACACCCACTAATCCAATTTGGCATTTCTTCACCTGCTAATGTAGCAAGCTTGACAGCTCCGCTTTGTGATAGGTCACTAATCACAAAGGGTCCCATCCCTCGCTTTTTAAGTTTCTTGGCATGTTGCTTTAAGGTATAAACAAGTACATAATTACCTGTTTTGAACTCTTTCGTGCGCACATGCTTGTCAAAAAACTCTTTTTGTCTTCTCTTTTTAGCAGAGATCGAAGCTACAACTCGTAAGCGAAGTTCATCTAGATTTTCAAGATCGTCTATTCTTGAAGAGAGCTCATGCCTTGTCCATTCTAAGCGTTTCACTACTCGTAGAGTTGGGATTAAAAACTCTATGGATAATATAGCATTTAGACCAAACACCATGTTGTACGGCGTCGTTCCTATAGATGTTTTGTAAGCTACCCTGTATGCCCATAGTGTTGAGTGTAGCTACTGATCCCAGTCTGTTCTTGACTCTGATACAATTTTAGTGAGAACCGTGCATAGTGTTTTATTTGTGGCCTCAGCTTGTCCATTTGCCTGTGGATGATATGGAGCAGATTTTCTATGTATGACCATGAATTCCTCTAGCAGATATTCAATGAATTCATTAAGAAAATGTGTTCCTCGATCACTGACAATTTCTATTGGTAATCCGTATTGTACAAAAACATTCTCATACAAAAATTGTGCAGTGGTTCGTGCATTTGCTTTTTGTGTTGCCTTGGCTTCCGCCCATTTCGTGAGATAGTCCGTAGCCACAATGATATATTGGGTATGGGTGTGATATGTAGGGGGTGAAATAGGTCCCACAAAATCTATGCCCCATTTTGCAAATGCTCGTGCTCTTATCATTGGCCGTAGTGGCATCTCATCTCTCTTTATCAGCACCTTGGTGCGCTGACATGCGTCACAACGCTTTACAAACTCGTCAACATCCATAAGCAATGTAGGCCACCATATTCCTGCGATTAAGACAATTTTTGCCGTCTTATCGCCTGAAAAATGGCCTCCACTTATGCCTCCATGTGCATGTTCTAGAATCAGCAGGTATTCACTTTCACTTGCACAGATTCTAAGTTGATTGTCCTTTCCTCGCTTGTAGAGTTAGTTCCCTATTAAATTATAGTTGCGAGCCTCCAACTCTATAGCCCTTTTCCGTGCTCTTCTATGTTCTCAAAAAAATTCCTTGTGGTTAAGAAATCAATGATATATTGACTCCATGCAGGCACAATGTTTACCTGAAACAATATCGCGTGATCCACTAGTCGTTTGGCACTACATATAGTACAATTGTTAACATAAGCATACGTGTCCGCGTACATAGTTGGCCAATAAACCCCTAATTGTTTTAGTCTCTGGTGTGTTTTCATTGTTGAATAATGAAATGCACAATCCTGGACATGTGCTTCTTCAAGATAACACTCGAATTCCTCCGGATTTATACATATTCGTAGAATTTGGTCCGAGCCTAAATGATACAGCCGTCCTGCAATCAACTGGAAGTTTTTTGTTTGTCAAATTGTTTGTTGTTTGGATCTCTCTTCCGTGTTATCAAACCTACCTCCAAAGGAAAGAATGCTGACAATTTCCTGAGACCATTTGGGTATCATTTCAATATTGAAAAGATAAGCATCTTGTATGTCATCATCTACTCCTTCAGAAGCTTCCCCGTTGTGTAGTTGTGAAAGATGATCCCCCCGTAGATGTGTTTTACCCTTTTTGACCACCACTATGAAATCAAACTCTAGCAATATAATAAACCAGCATACAATCCTCCCAGTATTGCATGGTTTATTTACCAGATACAAAAGAGCTTGATGATCTATGAAGAACACAATTTTTTTTGCAAGCAAATAATGCCGAAATTTCTTTATAGCATAAATTATTCCTAACCCCTCTCTTTCGGTGGTTGTGTAGTTCTTTTCCACACTATTTAACTATCAGCTTGCATAACAAACTGGAAAATCCATTGTTCCGTCTCCAGGTTGAGCCAGAATACTCCCGATTGCACATGCAAACGCATCAATGTGAACATGGAATATGTTTTCCCAATCCGGTGCTTTGAGTATAGATGCTGATACAAGGTTTTCCTTTAGCTTTTGGAATGAAGTTTCGTAGTCCACCAGTCGAAATTGACTAACAAATGATACAGAGGTTGTGCGATGACTGCATACATATATATGAATCTTCGATAATACCCACACTGTACCATGAAGGATTGCACTTGTTTCACATAGTAGGCCTGGGCAGGTCTACTATGACCTTGATTTTGTCTAGGTCTGTGGTTATGCCATTTCTTAAGACAATGTGTCCTAAGATGCAGCCTTGCCTGACCATGAAAATACACTTTTCTGGGTTAAGACAGATTCGATATGTTCTACATTTTTCAAATACCTTTTGCAAATGGTCAATATATTCCTCTCGTAGTAGAGAGTGTACACAAAGATCATCCATGTATATTTCTAAGAATATTCTCAAGTATTCTTTGAACACGTGCGTCATTAACCTTTGAGAGGTAGCTGGGGCACTAGTTAAGCCAAAAGGCATAACTTCATACGCATAAATTCCCCATTCTGTGGAAAACGCTGTTTTGTGTTGATCCTCTATTGCAATTGGCAGTTGGTTGTATCCTGAAAACCCATCTAGAAAGGAATAAGCCCGTTCCCGGACACCCTCTCAAGTACATGTTCTGTGATCGGCAAGGGATAATTATCCCTTATGGTGGCTGCATTTACCTTCTTGAGGTTTACACACACTCGCAGTTTTTCGTTCTTTTTGGGGACTACCACAATGGTGACACCCAATTTGTATGTTCAATTTCATAGATGAATTCAGCATCCATCAGCTTGTCAATCTCCTCTTTGATTCGTTTAGAAAATGTGTCATTATATGTATAAGGACGGTGTTTGCTAGGTTTGGAATCTGATTTCAAAGGAATTGTATGTTGACACATCGATGGATCAACTCCTTTGAGGTCTTTGTAGGACCATGCAAACCCATCTTTATACTTCTTGAGAAGTTGTGTTAGCAGTTCTTCTTCTTCAGGCTCTAAATCAGTTGCGATATAGACCGTCTGAGGCTTTTCACCTGGTTCAGCGAGGTCTATTCTTTTTGCATTTTTCGACCCATCGTAAGATTCCTGGTTTGTTCTTTCCCTGACTGGTGGTGTCATTATGATTTTTCTGTCCTAGATGGTGAATTTCCGATAGTGTGATGATGGTACATTCATGTTTCCTTTTTCTGACTCCCCTTTTCCATCACTATCTCCCTCAGTAGTCCATACCTCTCGTAAAGACCGTTTCAGTTCTTGGTATTTCTGTTTACGCTCCAGTTTGGTCCACTCTAGGTCTTTTATTGTTTCTTTTTTTGTTTTTTGAGATTTTGTTTCTTTTTTAGCTTTCCGTACTTGTCTTATTTCCTCTTGAGTTCCTTCCCTTCGAACTTTTGAGAATCTTCCTGATATTTGATCTTTTACACAATCCTTTGCTTTTACAAGCATTAGATAGTGAGTTTTATCTTTTATCCTGGGCATCAGGTTCTCTCTAGCTTTGTTTTCTACTCGTTTTATCCTATGGCGTTCCTGGCGTCTAGGGAGCTGATTGGCAAAATCATAAAATTTGATATTCCTTGTTTTCTCCCCACGCTCACTTGAGCTGTCTAAACACTCATTATCTGCATCGTTATTTACCTCCAGATGCTCAGAGGAGTTATAAAACTCTTCTTGTTCTGGTGGTTCTACAAACTCTTCTTCTCCTGGTATAATGCTTACCATGTAATAGGGTAGCACATCATAGCCATCCTTATCGCAAAATTTTGTTGTTGGACTATCTGTAATAGTACAGACATCCAATGTTGCTAGTATGTGTTCCCATTCCAAAGGTTCTAAGGCATCTTCAGGAAAAGGTTTCGGAATATAATCCTTGTCCTGAATCGCTTTTCCATGAACCCATCAGCCAATTGCAATTTCATTCTGGTATCTCTCAAAGCTGGTTTTCCCCATTTTTTCCAGATTTTCCTTGGTGGCAATAGCAACTCCTGCTCCACTGTCAAGAATACCTTTGGAAACTACTCCTTGGAATTCTACTGGTAGCGTGGTGTTTCCATCTTCTCCCTCGCAATACTCTCCAACCGTGTTTAATGGTACTTTAGTTGAGGTCTGTCCAATTCTCTCATCCATTCCTGAAGCTTCGAGGTGGGGTCTTTCACTCCAAATTTTTCTACGCATTTGCCTACTGTGGTCCACATGTTTGGTTGTAACCTTAGGAGTTCAGCTAATGTGATTGTGCATGCCACAGGAGTGGAAAATAACTCAATCAACCCTTGTGAATCCATCACTTTGTTAAAAGAAAGTCTTTCAGATGGGATTGCTCTCACCTCTGACTTGGCTTCATACTCTCCTAGGTAAGAGGGTAGAGTTTTCAACGAGTCTGGTTGGCTGTGCTCGGAACTAATTGACCCCTGGTCTCCCCCTTGTGAATGTATATCAAAGTTCATTTGTGATCTTGCCTCAAATTCTTCAATAGGAGGTAAGATATCATTTTTCTCTTTTTTTGTGCTGTTCATGTGGTAACTCACCCTGTTAGCTTCGTTGGCCTCATGGATTTGCTTCCACAGATCATCTAGACCGTTACAATCCTTACCCATTTCTACCAAGGTTTTAGGCTGGAACCCCTCACTTGCCTCATCTGTTGTGTTTGGCACTATGATAGGTTCTCCCCTAGATTCAGAGGCATTCATGAGTCTTTCCTTCGTTTCTACTTGTCCCTCTAAAGTTGGTTTGATAGGGGTTGGAGCTGGTACATCATGCCAATTTGCAGGTTTACCAAGCGGGTTTTCTATCAAAGATTGAGCTGTTTTAATCATCTTTCTACACATTTTCAACCTCTGTTTTTCTATTTCAGCATATGGATAAGTCATCCATCTTTGCTCTTGGGTTTGGTTCTTTTTGAGTATGGATTCGTAAGCTTTTAAAATTGCATTTAACTGCTCATTTACCCTGTCTACCAGTACCGATTCTCCTGATCCTGCACTTTTGGGTTCTGCTATTTCCTTGGGTGCTATGGTTGCTGTAGTGTGTGAGCTTAGGCTAGCTAGATCCTCTAACCGCTCTAATCTATCCTTTGTGTGTTTTAACTCCTCGGATAGAGCAGTTTGCTCCCATTATTTCCTGGCTTTCATATGCGCTTTTCTAGCTTTCCAAGTGCTTCTCTGATTTTTCGTTTCTAAACTTGGGGCATCGGTTTTTGGCTCTTCAATTATGGGTTCGTAATTCTTTGAGCTTGAGCTCGTGTCACTGCCTGAATAGATATTATTGTCTCATTTTCTGACCCTCCACTGGAAGGCACTACTTCCAGTACGTTCAAGGTAGATTTTTCTCCTTTGCTCGGGTTCTTAGGGCAATCCGGAATCAAATGAGTAACTCTAGACTCGGTGCAATATGCGTTGACTCTAATAATTTCATCATGAGGACAGTCTCTTAGCCAATGGTCTCCACCACACTTGTAGCAGGGTCTTTTAGGTTGTTGAGGTGCTCCTTGAGCTCCTCTTTGTTGGTATGCATGTCTCTGCCCGCCATGCCTCCGTTGGCTATGAGCAACTATGTTCATTTATCCAAGCTATATCTTCCTTCTCCTACTTCCTGCGCAGCTGTTGGTGGTCCTGCACCTCCCATCATGGTCCATGGTTCTGGTGTTGAGGGTTCTTCCAGTAGATAATATACAGCATATCCATTGGGATCTTCGTAATATGCATGCATAGGCACCAAAGCCTTCTCTTCTGATTTGATCACGGTTGGTGTGTATCTTATGCCAACTGGCCGTAATCGTGGTAGGGGTGGTTGTTGCCCCAACACTGGTTGTAGTCTTTCTACACCTACAGGTCCTGGTAGGTTGCTTGCTTGATACCTAAGCATCGGTGGAATTTGAGGAGAAGGTACCTGAGCTTGGGGAGCATAAGGTCTCTCTCTCACATATCCCTTGTTATAATAACATTCCTCCGTCCCATGGTTTGTCCATTTTTGTTCAATAGCACACCACTTGGGCTATTTAGCCTGGGGTTTGGCGTACAAGTTAATCTTTTTTAGCACTTCCTTTACAAGCTGCTCCTGGTTTACAGCTACTTCTCCTTTCGGTGCTGTCTTAGAAGACTTGCTTCCACTTTGTTGTGAGGATGAATCATCATCGAGATCCTTGAACTCACCCTCTTTGTAGACCGCACAATTGTCTACAAGGTAAAGAGCCTCCTTAGTTAACTCATTTAACGTCGTGCTCCTCTTCATAAGTAAGTCCTTCTGGAGATCTGCATTCCTTAGTCCTTGGATAAATATAAGCATAAGTTTGGACTGAGTTGGCTTTTCTTCCACACGGTAGAACTTAACATATCTTTTTAGTCGTAAGGCTGCCTTTCGCACAGATTCCCCGTCTTTTTGTTTGAATTTATGGATTTGTGAGACTGTATTATGAGCTATCCCCCTTTGTGATAATTCCTTGATAAACTCGTCAAACACCTCCTGCATAGACTCAAAGTCTCTACGCTCCACAGAGTCAAACCAAGTAGCAACGTCATCCTCTAGGGTTAGTCGAAACCCTGCAAATTGGGTCGGGAAGTCTAACACCTCTTTAGCTCTAATTACATGCACAAAGGCTGCTACATGATCTCTCGGATCCCTGTTTTCCGTGTATTTCTTGTTTACCCATTTTTGCACTTGAGAAGGTCTAATTCTACAATGGTCTACAAATCTCATCATTGGATATCCACGTCCTAATCGATATACCTCCTCTGGTCTTCTGTAGTAGTCTAGTTCATCTCCCAATGGTGATCCTAAGCCATAATTTCTAATAGTTCTTGCAAGAGATGGTTCATCTCTTCGAACTCGTTCTATGGGTGGTCTTCCAGGCTCTGTTGACCCTTGAGTCTTTGGCTTACTCTCTCCTTGATATCGTGAATAGAGTGGTGGTTCTTGTAAATCCCTTAGCCCTCGTGCGGCTTGATAACCATCTTGGTTTCGGTCCTGTTCCAATGTTGCACTCTGTAGAAGCCATGCCTGCAATGATGACTGAGTTGCTGGTTGGTTTTGGTTGTTGAATGTCTGCGGTCAAGTAGAATGTGAGGTCGCATCATACTCTTGTGAAAAGGGCTTTGTTGACTTGCTAGGGGTGTAGGTGGCTCTTGGCACTTCATCGGGGGCATATGTTGATGCTCCTAGAACTTTTGCCTTTTCTACCTCCTCTGGGAGAATACGGTGGTATTCTCGCCCATACCTATCAACAAAAATGATATCCTTCCGCATAGCAAGTTCATAAGAAAATAAGTAAAGAACCTTATCTTTGCTTAACTCGTTTGGATATGGTTCTTTGCAGCGAAAGTAAGAGACTATTCCCTCACTCTCATGCTTGTAAATTCCCACATTCCCATTATAAGTTGAAACCCTGGTTGTTTTCTTATCATATATAAAAATCGCTCTAGGTCGATCAATGTTTGGAGGTGGTTCTTGAGTTTCTGAAACCATTTTCCCCTTCGCCATGTTATCTCCATATCTGTTGTAATCCTCAGGGTTACTAACTATCAGATAGTGGTTCCTCTTTTCGTCTCGGAATCTATCTCCATCATCATGGACTCGAATTATCTCCAGTCTCTGAGTCGGTCTTTCTTCGATACAAATACACTTTGCGTCCTCGATAGTCAGAATAAACTAGGGCTCCCCTCGAGTTTGTTCCTTCTAAGAAGATCACAGTGAACTTGGAATCATTCAAAGGATTTAGGGAGGTGCTTCCTCCTGGCATTGGTCCATCATAGGCAAAACCTCCTGGCTGTTGACTACCCATCATGAAGAAGGATTTGTCTGATGAAGTGTTAGTATCACTACCCTCCTCGATAATCAGTGCTAGTGGATCTAGCCTTGCCTGAGTTACACTCTCCTCCGTGGACACTAAGCTACCTTGGTCACCTGCCACCTTTTGGTCTCTGAAAATGTATCTTCTTGATCTTTAAGTCATCAAACTTAGCAATGCAATTTATTACAAATCCAACCACTCACCTGGCAAAGGATCAGTCTCCGCACAACTTCTTGCTTTGCTGCTGAATATAACTGTACACAAGCGTTTAATTTCGGCAATTGAATCAAAGCATTTAATCGCTAGTGGTGATCTTAGTAATGATTGGTATAACTGGAGAGTTAACCTCAACCACTATGTATTTTATACACTGCTGATATTCTGGATTAGGTTTGCAAATCTGGAACTGTACTTCCCTCGGATGTTGGTCAATTTACGTCAAAAGTCTTAATTCTGTCTTTGCTCCATCAAAAGATTCAAACAAGGTCCAAATTCACTTTTGAAAGAAGTTCTGGAACCCTTAAGTCAAATGGAACCTCACTGTATAAGCTCAGTCAAATTTTCTCTTCACTAAGTCTCAGTAGACATCCTACGCGTAAAATATCTCTTACTCTGTTTTGCCTGGATTTTTGCACTATGGATTCCCCTTGATGTACTAAGTCCACAACTGTTTTTACTTTTTAATTTGAACACCTATAAGCTGGTTAATGGATCAGAAATCTGTTCCGACAGCCTGCTGCTGCTGGTCTTGATCAGTCTAATCAACTCCAATTTGGACCAAAATTGACTAGGAGGCTTGTCTCAGGCTATACAACACCCTGCTAGGCCTACAATCAATATCTGGCTTCAATTTCTTGCTTTAGACATTCTACGCGTAGCATGTCTTTTTTTCCAGAATGGCTTCAAATGCAAAGCACAGACTCTCCTTGAGATGCTGATCACTTTGGTATGCTCAAAACTAAGTTTGGAGTGCAAAATCACACAGATGACATCCTACGCGTAGGATGTCTTTTTGGTCTGTTTGACCCCAGACTTGACCCACAGCTTCCCCTTGATGTCAGCAACCCACTGGTATGCTTAGATTTTGGTTTGGATTTCAAAAGTCCCCAATTTTAGCTGTTCTAGCCTTTTTTCAGTCAAAAGTGCTAAAGTTTGCTTAGAACCCAATTTTCTCAGCCAAATGAGATGAAACCTCTCTTAGTCACTCAATATATCATGCAGATCATGCTCATGGAGTCATCCTATGGTTTTGGTCTTAAAATAATGCCTTGGCACAATTTGGGTAGGATGTCTGGCAATTTTAGTCTATCTGGCCTTATCCTGTCAAGATATGGTCAAATTTTCACTTTTCAGGTAAAAATAGGGTAAAACCTACCTTCTGAACACACTGGTCAACTCAAAATTCCCAAATTCCCACCAGATTAGCCTGTTGACATCCTACTCTCCTGACTTAAAATTAAATTTTTTCCTGACAGAAATGCTCTTGATGCTCTGTAGCTCTATCAGAAACACTTACAGTAACTTTTGGACTTCACTTCAGCTTTCAAACACACTTTTGCGTCTTTTACAACCTTGTGATGAATTTAACAAGCAAGTATACATGCATGAAGTGCTCTAGATCCTGAATCATGATGTCCTACTTACTCTACTCCTACTCATCATGTGAAATGGTGATAATGGTGTTTTGGTTGCTTCCTGGCCTCTCCGAATTCTCAAGCTCTCCTTTCACCGCTTCTACCACTCCAACTCCTACTCTTTACAACACAACTCAACTAAAAACTACCTAAAACTACCTAAGTCTACATAAGTCAAAGGATCTAGGCCAGACACACGCTCCCTAGACTCCCTCTAAGACCTAGAGAGTCCTCCACCCTCTGATCCTATCCAAATGTAAAACGAGACTCTTGGCAAGCCAAAGAATCCCTATCCTCAAGGACTAGTCTCAGTCACCTACCTAAGGTTTTCGTCCCCGGCAGCGGCGCTAATGTTGGACGGATACACCGCGACGGACTTCAGCACAGCGAGAACTCACCTAACAAGATTTGTCAGCTAAGGACGAAGCTCAACCAGCAGGCGTGTGGAAGCAAGCATAGGGTGTCAACCTACACTCGACCGACTCCTAACTAATTCCTCCAGAGGTCTCTACCCAATGTCTACGTCACAGCCTTCAGGAGTGCATAAGAGGAAACTTCCTACAACGCTTTCTAGAGCTGAATACCCATCAAACAATCTCGAAACGCCACAGACCTTGAAGGAGACCCTACTAACACCAATAGGTCGCTCTCCCTAAGGTCTATGAACGAAAACCCCAACCCAAAAAACCTGGTGCAAAATCACGTAGGATGTCTGGCCGAAATTTGCAGGTCGTCGTTTTCAAAAACTAAAGTGCCTAATGTGTAGCTCTACTCAATGCGAACGCATGGATATGCTGCAATGCAAAAACGGACAACGTATGCTCATCGAAACACTAGATGAAGCTCGTAGATGGAGCTCGCAAAACCGGACCGTACGTGCGCAATGTAGGTATTGGCGCGTAGCTCTCGTCGGGGGCAACACGCAGCACTTCTTTGCACTCAATTCCGACCACCGGTGCGCGCGTAACGTGAAGATGAAGCTCTCACTCTCTCTCGTACACAGTACGCTCACTCATAGACTTCAAACTATTTTAAAATGACAAAAGGTTTTTCATTATGGTCAAATAGTGATATAAATACCTTACAATTCTCAAACCCTAATGTTCCATTTTAACCATCTACTCAATCTAAATGTCAAAACTGGGATACAATCTGGAAACTTCTGTAAGCCCTAGGGATTTTAATTACGCGATGACGCATTTTGTTAAATGTTAATTATTGTTGTTATTATCACTATTTTTTTCATGTCAATAACATATCTAATGTCATGAACTACGAAAACCGGTAGAAAACGTAGAACCTTCGGGGCAAGCAACAATCCCGGCAGGCCCGGCGGGCTTATAAAGAAACCCGGCGGGCCCGGCGGGCAAAGCAAGAATCCCGCCGGCCCCGTTATGTACCCCCTCCATATTTGGCGGCTCTATATAACCCTGTAGTAGACATCACATCACATCACCGCTTCCTCTAAATTTGGTCATCCTTTAAAATTTAGAAGAAAAACTAAAGGTAAAAAAATGAATAGTCTTTAAAAAAAATGAAAACTTAATGTAACTCTGATCATGGATCATTAGTTCTTTTTTGGACTGAACTGATTCTTGAAAGGAGTTAGAAAGGTGAATCTTTGGGTCGGTATCTCTACATTTTGGATGGACTAATCTCATGTTTGGTTCACCGTTATATTTGCTAAATTGATTGCTATATTGATTACAACTTCTATCATGGGTCATTAGTTCTTTTTTGGACTGAACTGATTCTTGAAAAGAGATAGAAAGGTGAATCTTTGGGTCGATATCTCTACTTTTGGGATGGACTATGTTTGATTCACCGTTGTATTTGCTTGCTATTCCGATTAGAGCTCTAATCATGGGTCATTAGTTCTTTTTTGGACTGGACTGATTCATGAAAGGAGGTAGAAAGGTGAATCTTTGGGTCGATATCTCTACTTTTGGGATGGACTGATCACATGTTTGATTCACCACTGTATTTGCTTGCTATTCCGATTAGAGCTCCAATCATGGGTCATTAGTTCTTTTTTGGACTGGATTGATTCATGAAAGGAGGAAGGAAGGTGAATCTTTGGGTTGATATCTCTACTTTTGGGATGGACTGATCACATGTTTGATTCACCCCTGTATTTGCTTGCTATTTCGATTAGAGCTCCAATCATGGGTCATTCGTTCTTTTTTGGACTGGACTGATTCATGAAAGGGGTAGGAAGGTGAATCTTTGGGTCGATATCTCTACTTTTGGGATGGACTGATCACATATTTGATTCACTGTTGTATTTTCTTGCTCATGTTTGAGTAGATTGAGGTTTATTCCCTTCAGGCTTCACTACTACGTTTGTGTGTGATATTGATTATAACACTAATGTTTGGTTTGAATAATACTTGAAAGAAGAGATAGCATACTGAGCTATGTTTATTGGTATTGCAGGCATCCAATAAGTATGTCTTCCACCGGGAATGTGAGCGGTGATGTTGGTGTCTCAAGCCTGGCTTCCTTGAGGAGACCTCCTACCTCGATGCCAGGTCTTGCTTCGCAGGGCACCACTTCGTAGGGCAAGCGAAAGGCAGGTGCAAAAAGTCCAGGACCCGAGTGGAATTTTGCCACAAATTTAAATAAGTATCAAGATTGAAAATGTAACTTTTGTGGGCGAAGAGAAATCTGGAGGAGCAACAAGAATAAGGGATCATTTTCTAGGTGGCAATACCAGAATCCAAGGAGGAAAGTGCAAGGGCTTAGGTGCAGAAGAAGCAGCTATGCGCTTAAAAGCTTTAATTGGTAAGCTAATTTCCATGAGCAAAAGATCAAAACTCTCTACTTTCGACCATCACACCCCGGTATCGATAAGATCAAACCAGTATGAGGGATCATTGGGTGTAACGTCCACCAATGGAAGCACTCAAAGCAGGGAACCAACTTCTCATATCGATGGAACTACACCTCCAAACCATGGATTTCCTGACTTTTAGGTAGGATCGTCAAAAAGTAGACATGTTAGCTTACAGACGAGCTTCAAAATGCTTGCCTTAGAAGAAGCACAACTTGCACTAGCTAAAGCCGTCTATTTCACTGGGGGATCATTGGCCATTGTCACCCGTGATGCATGGAAGTCATCTTGGAAACGCATTGGGGAGTATGGTGCTGGATTTACCCCTCCAACATATCACCATATGAGAAACCAAATGTTGGATAAATGTTACACAAGCACACAATAGGATATTCAAAGGGTAATATTAAATGCAACAGAACAATCTGGATACACCATAGTTAGTGATGGTTGGTCCAACGTTCAAAGGCGGCCATTGATCAACATCATGCTTGTATGTCCTCGTGGTGAATGTTTTATCAAAGCTGTGGATAGCTCTGGTCAAATAAAGTCTGGCAGTTTTATAGCTGACATCATTGGCGACGTAGTTGAGGAGCTTGGAAAAGAAAATGTTGTCCAAGTAATCATGGACAATGCCAAAAATTGCAGGGCTGCAGGTAAGATACTTGAAAGTCGATTCTCTCACCTATATAGTGCTGGTTGTAGTACACACAACTTGAAATTGGTATTGCAAGATTGGTACAAGAGGGAGGACACAGATTGGTTCAAATGGATAGTAGACAATGCTCGCTTAATAGTCAAGTTTGTTTTGAAGCGTCCGAGGGTTCTTGACATGTACAGTCAGAGGATGTCTACTATGTTAAAACTGCCGTGCGAAACTAGATTTTTCACCAACTACTATACGGTAGAATCACTAATAAAAAATAAGAATGCTGTGATGAAGACATTTGTTTGTGCCACTTTTTCAGAATGGGAGGATGGTCAAAGGGAGAAGATAAAAAGAAAAATAGGGGTGATCAGAGATCTACTAGCTGATTGCCACTTCTGGGATGATCTGGTGGATGTGCACAATGTCATGATGCAAATTATGCTCGCATTATGCCAACTGGATTCTGCCTTGCCTAACATAGGTAAGGTGTGGATGGCTTGGTGGACTGTTCAAGAAAGCCTTGCAAATCCAGAGGAGCCCCAGGATCCAATTGTGAAGCCTTGGAAGACACCATTCACTCAAAAGAGGAGAGAAATTTTGAGAAAGTATGTGCATGGTCGATGGTTGGAGCACATAGTCCACTACACAGCGTAGCTTTCTTATTAGATCCAGAGTATTGGGCAATGGAAATAGACAAAATTGATGCGGAGGTGCTGGAAGACTTTTATGATGTGATAGGCAGGTTTTATGATGATCCTGATGAGCATGCATCAGCTGTTACTGATCTTACGAAGTTTAAACTCAAAGAGGGTAAGTTTGGTACAGAATTTGTGCAGAAACTTGCCACGGAGCAACCAGCGTGGAAGTGGTGGATGATGAATGGTGGTAGTGCACCCACCCTTAAACGCCTAGCTGTTAGAATCCTAGCCCAATGTGCATCCAATTCAAGTTCTGAGAGAAACTGGAGTACATATAAATATGTACATTCCACCATCAGAAACCGCCTTCTAAATTCAAGACCTGAAAAATTGGTGTATATGTACTGCAACCATCGGCTATTGGCAAGAGTGCAAGCTGAGAACTACAAAGAGGAGATGCCGCGCTGGACGTATGATGTAACCAATGATGAGGTGGACGAAGACAGTGAGCTGCAAGGGGAATCTCATGAAGTAGAAACTACATGTACTTTAGAAGAGATTGAAGAGAATTTGGAAATTGAACCAACTTTGACCCGTCGCAGCAAGCGACGATGGTTTAATTAATAGATTATCGAATCCATTGAGTGACTTCTGGTTAAGTTCAGAAACTGTTTATCTTATAAGCTTTTTTTTATATTTAGTTTAAGGTTTAGACATTTGCTTAATAATAAACGAAGCCTTTAAAAACCTTTACAAGGCCACAAATCACTATTAAAGCTTCACAATTCACAATTCACTAATAAATTCTCGCAAGACAACGAGTAAATTTTTTCAAATGTTACAAAAACTATCCAATTGATAGTGAAATATTTGTGAGAATATCTTCATTCTCCTGTTCACGCTGACCTTTAAGCTTATTATAGTCTTCAGACATTTTGAACATTGCATATAGATTTTTGGATATCTCATACTCATATATAGCACAATGAAAGTTATTCATCATGCTTTGCATCAAGCATGATATGTGATACATATGTCCGCATGGCAAGCTGAAGTGACCACACCACTCATGAAAGAATGATCTACATATGGGGCAAGGACCACCGTGCTCACCAGAAGCTGGAGGGGCCTCAATAGATGTTGGGTGCTCAATCAATGTGGCAGAATTTTGTTTTTTTATAGTCGCCTCTAACTCTTTTACGTGGTGAGATAGCACCTTCACCTCCCTTTGCAAGTCTCTATTTAGGGTTTCTTCTGCATGAGAGCCTTGTGTATCTTGTGATGCTTGCCTGAGTTGAGTTTGAAGCTCCTCCTTAACTTGGTGCACTTCCATTGATGCACCTTCTAGTGCCAATGACATCTCTTGCCGTGTGACGGTGATTGCAAGACTGCGAATGTCCTCAACATCTTGGCAAACCACAATGGACAATCCATATGATGCATAGGATGACCCATAACATCGAGATATATGTTCTCTCCATTGTCTCGTATGTCTGCATTAATGCATTGTGATAGCTTGAGTCAACCTTTCTTGACGTTGTCATCTGCAACGCCTGGCGATATGGATTTGACCATTCTCGGTCAATCCTAGTGTTCACCTCTTTCCATTGTGTGCCCACTGGGTTGGCCCACTAGGAGCAACGAGCTGCAATTCGAGCGGTGTCGTTCACTCCACCGCCTTGACACATGGATCCGAGACGCTCAAAAGCGCGCTTAGCCCTTTGATTATCATTATCCATATCCTGATTAAACACTATACTTCAGTTACGTCATACAAACTTAATAATAATCAATTGCTATAAGAATAACCACCATTTTACGACAATCAATTGCTATAATTTTAACCACCACCATTTTACGACAATCAATTGATATTAGAATAACCACCATCTTACGACAATCAATTGATATAAGAGTAACCACCATTTTTTAAATCAATGAATGAAAATCAGTGATTCCATGTGGCTTATTGCTTGAAACTTAAGAGAAAAAACAAAACTCATAGAAAATTTGTTGTCTATTGAGATATAACAAAGTGTTTTTATTACTCATACATCATCCATGGCGCATAAAACCCAATTTCTAAAAGTGCTTTTATAAGTCAAAAGTCTCAGAAAACCCTGCTTCATAAAGTACATCATATATCCATAAAAAAAAGGCTACACTGATTTCAGAGGGAGGGCGTAAGCATCGTTCTGGCTGGGCTTCAAATCTTTCTAATTCTTCGTCCAAAAGTGCCAAGGTCTTTCTGTTTGTGGATTTCTTCCTCACCCAACCTTACACAACAATCCTAGATATGGCTTGTACCTCCACTGAAACCTTATGTTTGAACCAATCTATGTTGTAGTAGTCAGAGAACTCTCCACAAAACTTACAAAATTGCCATATCACCCATCCTATGGCGTACACATCTGTGGCCTTGGTCCATGGGCATAAATTCTTGCCATCTAGTAACTCAAGAGCTCGCCAAAGATGAAGCTTTTGCCAGTTTTCATCGGTATTATTGGTCTTTTGTGTCTCTAAGCCAACACGCAGAGCCAATCCCCAATCAATTATTCCAATACGGGGAGTGAGATCCTTGGTAAAGTCCAACATGATGTTCCATGGATGGAGATCATTGTGGATCACTTCCTCGTCATGTGCGAATCGCAATGCCTTCACCAAGGCATGGATCAACGAGGGAGCATGATTGCATAGGCTCTTGATACATGTTTTCTTGTCTTCAGAGGGCTGCTCCCATTTAAAGTCTTCAGGGATCTTTCCTTTCCCCTCTTGATGCGCTACAAGCATCGTGAAAGAGCCATGTGGAAGGGGCACTGTCTCCATAAGATCACCTAAAGTTCCCCCATTGAAGTAGGGGAATATCAGAAACCATGGCAACGTTACAGAGTGGGCAATACTCCTCAAAATCCTTCTATGGTTGAGATCTACCGTACTTTCTGATGCAAAGCTTTTCCACTGATGCTTGGCCTGTCCTTTGAACTCCTTTGCACAATAAGTATTCGTTGCAGGAAGGAAACTGATCCCTTTGATTTGAACTTGCCACCCTGTGCCATAAGCCCCTGACCCAAGTTTCTTGATCTTCTTAATGGACTTATTTGGAATGCCCAGAGTCATACTACATTTAGAATTGTATATACTGCTCTCCAGGTGACTGGCAGAAGCAGTAGAACCCGATGTTCCCTCAATGGCAGCCTCGTCAATAAACGGTTCTCCAACTTGGCTGCTCCCCATAACTCTGGTGATAGCCATTTGCATTTTCTTGCTTAGGCCAAACTGTGTATCTATGTGGGATGCTCGCCTTGACCTCTCCTTTTCAGCTCTCCATCTCGTGTTCCAATGCTCTAGCTTACCCTTGTCTACTTCTTGAGGGCATTCCTCTTTCAAATCAGAGGCCACCTTGGGCGAATTTCCCACCCAACTGCTCAGTAATGAATCTCACTGTATAATGATTGCAATCTAGACTCATCTGCAACAATCTGCGCTATATCGTCGGGATCTAGTGCACTGACGATTGTAATCAACAATTGTCTAATTGAACTCTATCATTGAAGTAGCAGAAGGATCCATTTTTCTTGCAATGGTATTATTGCAAACAACACATTGTGAAATATAACTATGTGCCACTGCATTTGGATCTTTTCTACGTGAAAGAAAAAGTGCAGTATAGACCATAGATCTCGTACGCTTTTGCAGTGACACACCTAATCGCAATTGCAACCATGTGCCAATGCCTCACCGTACAACAACTTACAAACAGATGCTCCTGTCATTCTAGCAGCAACACACCTAGTCGCAATTGCAACCATGTGCGGAAGCATGAATGACTGGGAGCAACATAAAACATAGTCACCCTACGCTTTTGCAATGACACACCTAGCCGCAATTACAACCATGTGCCAGTGCATCCACGCACGGTGACTTCTTTCAAATAGATGCTCCTATCATTCTAGCAACAACACACCTAGTCGCAATTGCAACCATGTGCCGAAGCATGAATGACTGGGTGCAACATAAAACATAGTCACCCTACGCTTTTGCAATGACACACCTAGCCGCAATTGCAACCATGTGCCAGTGCATCCACGCACGGTGACTTCTTTCAAATAGATACTCCTGTCATTCTAGCAGCAACACACCTAGTCGCAATTGCAACCATGTGCCGAAGCATGAATGACTGGGAGCAACACAAAACATAGTCATCCTACGCTTTTGCAATGACACACCTAGTCGCAATTGCAACCATGTGCCAGTGCATCCACACACGATGTCTTCTTTCAAGATTCAAGCATATGAAGCATTATGAAATTATTTGAGCACACATTCATGCATTAGATGCTACCGTCAATCTAGCAGCAACACACCTAGTCGCAATTGCAACCATGTGCCGAAGCATGAATGACGGGAAGCAACATAAAACATAGTCATCTTACACCTAGCCGCAATTCCAACCATGTGCCAGTGTATCCACGCATGGTGACTTCTTTCAAACAGATGCTCCTGTCATTCTAGCAGCAACACACCTAGTCGCATTTGCAACCATGTGCCGAAGCATGAATGACTGGGAGCAACATAAAACATAATCACCCTACACTTTTGCAATGACACACCTAGCCGCAATTGCAACCATTTACAAAGGTGAAATGTCGGGTTTCCTCAATAAATGAATAATTACAAAAAATAATAATCTACTGAGCAGTCATTTTCCGTAGGGTGTGTCCAGCTTCTAACACTCTTCCACCTGCTTGTGGATGAGATTGGAAAATGTAACCGCAGCTGTTTCCTTTGTAAACGTGCCCGCTGTTTTCCTATCTCTTGCATGCATGGTCATCCCTTCAGTGGGCAATTTGAGTGCCTCTGCCACTATTTCCTTTGTAATTGCAACCTCTACCTTATTTCCTTGGTTGTCTGAGATTTGGGCAGTTCCGTCTTCCTTGATGGTGGACAGAAGCTTGTAAGATTTTTGAAAGTCTACTCCACAGGGCTCTTGTTCATAGAAGTATCGGAGTCCCAACCTGCGGTTAGCCTCTTTGGTTTCTGGCTTTGCAGCTACATCGTAGAACTCTTTAGGCAAGAGTTGAAACTCTACCGGATGCCCTTCTTCACTCTTAAACCTGCCCGTGAAGACCATGGTGTGGTGTTCTTCTAACTGCTCTTTAAAAAGGTAAGATGCCTTTGCTTCCTTTACTGACTCGGGGTCCAGTTGATACGGGGGCAGCTCTTGCAGCTTCTCCTTTTGGTTTAACTTGTTCTTGGCCTTCTCCGCGGCTTGCATTGCTCCTGTTCAGTGAGTAGAGTGCAAAGTTAGCAGAGTTGTCAGATTTTTCTCTGGAATGTCCTTTTAGACTGAAATGATGATAATCTGGTCCAAATTGCTTCAAATCAATTTTTGAACAAGCAAAGATGCATAAAATCATGCAAGGAAAAAAACTGTATGGTCAAAACAAAAATTTGCAAACAACCAAAGTAAATAATCGCGATTATTTAGAGCTGGAAAAAATTTCAACTTTTTTGCAAACTTGGCTTTATAGGCTTGAAGTATGTGCCAATTGCATGTTTTGAGGGAAATATGAGCTCATTTGGATGTATAGGGTGAAGATGGTGCCAGAGTTTGGCTTTAGGTCTCTGAAACAGTAGATATAAAGGAAATTTAAGATTTTGAAATCCAAATTGACTCAAAATTGGCTAGTGGGCTTTATCTCAACATGCTCTTTGGATGTATGATGATAAAATATCCAAATTGCCCCATTTTGGTCAAAAAGTAAATAATCGTGATTATTAACTTTTCTTCCAAAATTGACATTATTTGGCATAGACTGGTTCTAGGCATGGTATAGACCTTGGGTATGAATTATGAGATGATTTGGATCAAGAAAAGTTGTTCATAATCCAAATTTTGGCTTTCACAGACTTCTTTGCGTTTTTTTTTGGCAATTTTGCAAGTTATGGGTGGTCATTTTGGCTCATACTTGATTTTTGGATTGTAATACATGAGTAAACATGATAGGTGAGGTGAATTGACAATTTCCAAGGAAAAATGTTGCAAAAGTAAATAATCGCGATTATTTACAACAGTGACAAAAACTTCGCATTTCACGTAAATTTTGACCTAAACATGTTTCATACACCTAATACAAGTCCTAAATTGAATTTAGTCATGCCGGTGAAGCGGTCCGGGGCGGGCAACAAGAAGAGCAACCTCTAGACACCCTTCAAGGCACCCGTGCTGCTCAATTGGGTTGGGGTTGGAAAAACAAACAAACACACACACAAACCCGCAACCTAACCCTACACAAATTTGGGGCACCACCTAGTTTTGGATGCGAACTAGGACGCGTAAGAGAGAGAGAGAGAGAGAGAGAGAGAGAGAGAGAGAGAGAGAGAGAGAGAGAGAGAGAGAGAGAGAGAGAGAGAGAGAGAGAGAGAGAGAGAGAGAGAGAGAGAGAGATAGTGCTCGGGCTGCTTTGAAACGTATCGGAAATGATCAAGCAAACACAATTATATATGTAAGAAAGAGAGAGAAAGGGGGGGGGGGGGGGGGGTGTTTGTTGCACTAATACCTTCTTACAAATCTGTCATGACCAATCAAAGTGATATTAGTATTTGTTCAACATAGCTTGAGTAAATTACACCACAACACATCACAAGAAAAGCCACCCCACTCACTGTCTTAAGGCCAGGGGAGTCCTCTCCACCCTGTCGCCCTCTTACAGTATGTGGGATTTATGGCTAAATTGATGACAACACTAGAGACAAGCTATCAAGAACTTAACAAAAAAAGAAAAAAAAAAAAACACCAAGACACTTACACATCAGTGTTGTCCATTACTTCATGTGGGAAGAGAGACAAAGTATCCAAGCTTAGTCCAAATCCACCCTCCTTGATTCAGCAAATGTTGGGCTTACACTAGTAGGAGAAATGATAGATTTCCTACTCTCAATTGAGTGATCACTCTCTCTCTTACAATGGCATAGAGTTCCCTTGCTAATCCCCTATTACAACACATGCACATGCATAAGACAATGAGCTTCCACTCAAGAGCTCCTTCTAAAGAGGTTGAGCTTGGCTTCTCAAGCTATAGCATAGTGCTCTTGCTTATGGCTCCCCCCTTTTGTGCTAGCTACACCCTCCTTTTATAGCAATTTTGAAGGCTAGGGTTACTCCTCTAACCATGGTTGGGTTAGATTTTCAGCAATTTATCTAATTACTTTTGCTTGGAATTATCAAGAAGTTGGTGGGGAAAGAGAGAGGAGAGAAATGGAGGTGATAGGACTTTTCATAGTGGGTTAGTGTTAGTAGAGTTAGTATTAATTTACAAATGGAATTGGATATTTACAATGGGAGTATCCATGTAGGATACAAATAAGGAAGAAAAACTCTTAAGAGGTAAGAAAAGGTGGATTTCTTACAAGGTTGATGCTCCAAGTGTCTTGAGTAGGGCCAATTTTGACGCTTGTTGACGGTCCACTAGCTTTGACGGTACATTTTTTTTCCACTCTTGACCTTCCTTGAGAGACAAGGTAATTGAAGCTGAGTAATCAACCACCATGATGCTGTCTTTTAAGAGAAGAGGCTGAATTTTGTGGTTTTTTTGATAGATATGGGTAAATTGGAGGAGGAAAAATGAGACTAGGTGGTCAATTTTGGAATGGAACTGTGTGTGGGAGGTATGAGTTCACCATGGTTTCTCTTATTCTTTAAGGTTGAGGAGAAGGTGAGTAGGGTGCAGAGAGGAGTGGTGAGAGAGGTGGGGATGATGAGTGGAGAAGTATGTGTGAAAGAGGAAAATGATAAAGTGGAAGAGAGAGTGTGGCTGCATAGCATGGGAAAACTGGGGTCCACTAATAAAATCATAGCTCACAGCTCGTAGCTCAAAAAAATATGAAAAAATTGGAGGCTAAAGTTCAGCCCACGAGCTACAACTTTTGTTTGTATCATCTTTTCCAATTCGGAGAGCAAGTGAACTTTAAAAATTCAGCAAAACCGACCGTTTTTTTCCACTGCACAAGGTCCTTGTGGGGTCCTTCTTTGGATGATTCTTTTGAATACCTCCAAGAGTGAGCCCTCCATAGTGCATGTATGCATGCCACCTACCCTTGACCTTATTTGGTAGGTCTATAATTGAAGATATTGTTGAGATTATGATATAAGTGAATAGTACAACTAAGAAAATCAAATATTGAGGGGTCTAAAAAATATGTACATGTCAAATATAAATAATATAAGTGGAAAAAATATAAAGGGGTCAAAAGAAATCTCTCTCATTATGAGGCTACCATAAAAAGATAAATATTTTTGGTGTTCTAATTTTTTAGAAAAAAAGACAAAATAGATGTAGGAAGGGAAAAATCACAATAGTGAAAAAATATACACATAAATAAAACTAGTTTTTTTGGATTTTTGTTGGGGTGGAGTTACACCAAATATAAGAGAAGCTTACATGAAAATATTTCTATATGGAATAAAGAGTATGAAAAATGGTAAGAAAAATTGTGGTAATGGTGAGGCAATGTATAGAGCATAAATAACACACACCTAGGTAGAAATATTTAAATAAATACCAAAATAATTATGAAAAAATCTTTTATTTAGGCCCTATATACAAAGAAATATTTACATACGCATGGGCCATAATATACTTATATTTTTTATATTTTTTATTTTTTTGGCTCAACTAGCCCAATGACTAGCTAATTGAGGGTTTTTTAAGAAGACATGGGAAAAGTCCCGTGACTCACGCACGCCTATGTACAGTGAAATGGTAGGGATAGCCACAATGTTTGGGTGATTTTGGTAGGGTGAGGTAACTCACTGTGGCAATTACAAAGAGCCGAAGAACGGCTATCACCGGCATCACTTTGTGCTCTGTCGACTTTGAATTCACCTTTTTTTGTGATTACTCTGTCTGTTAGGTTGGTCGGTCAACTTTGAGGCTTTGGACTTGTCCGTAACCTTGTTGTGAAGCTACCTGTCCAATTTTGGCTCATTTGGAGTCAGTTTGGCCTTGTATGTCGAATTTGAGGCTTTGTAACCTTCGAGCCATTTTCCGCTTTTCTAGGGTTTTACTTGATGGATTTCTCCAAACCAATCATATACATTGTATATGAGCCTCATTATGTTGAGATGTAGAGAGAGAGAGAGAGAGAGAGAGAGAGAGAGAGAGAGAGAGAGAGAGAGAGAGAGAGAGAGAGAGAGAGAGGAGACACACCATGTACACTCCCAAAGACTGATTCATATTGAGGACAAGATACAAATATATAGGTAAGACCAAGTTGAGCAGAGTGAGCCATATATAGCTCCAACACCCCCACTCAAACAAAGGTCTCTAGCGTTGGATGAAAAAACCCTTGGGAAGTTCAAGGGAAAAACCCAAGCCCCTATACAATGTGAAAATATGAACCAGTGATGATGATATAAAAGTGAATTGTGTAGCTATGTACAAATATACAAGTGACTCAAAGATCACAATGTGCAGATGTGGAGTGTGCATAGTGCATGGTACCTATAGGATTACAATGTCATATGTACAAAGATATTACAATAGAAAAGAAGCTAATCTAGAAAGAGTGAGGCTGAAGCAACTCCAAGCTCCAAGTGCAAGAGGATGAAACGTGACTCGTTGAGTCCTTTGGTCAGAATGTTTGCAATCATCGGGTCACTTGGACAATGTTCAACCATAATGGTTCCTTTGCGTACTTCATACCTGACATAATGATAATGGAGAGCAATGTGCTTTGACTTATTATACTGAACATAGTCTTTTGCAAGACTAATAACACTTTGGTTGTCACACCGCAAGGGTGTGCTAGAAAGAGGAGAGTGACCAATATCAACCAGCATTTGTCAAAGCCATATCAACTCACGGGCTGCAAGTGATGCTGAAACATATTCTGACTCAGTCGTAGAAACTGCAACACAACGTTGTTTCTTGCTGGTCCAAGAAACAAGACAACCATTTATAAAGAAGCAGTTTCCACTAGTAGATTGCATAGATAAATGTGAGCTTGTCCAGTCTGCATCAGTGTAACCCAAAAGAGAAAGAGATTGTATAGAATCCGATGTGAGTTGTCATCGATAGACCAAACCAAAATCTGTAGTGCCTTTCAAGTATTTCAACTCACGCTTTGCTGCAGACCAATGCTTAAGAGAAGGACGTGCAAGATGTTGTCCAAGATAATCAACAACAAAGAGAATATCAAGATGTTGTCGAAGATAATCAGCAACAAAGAGAATATCAGGACGAGTGTTCATGCCAACAAACTGAAGACATCCAATCAAGTTAGCATAAGGCTGATTTGTGACATCAGAAGTGTTCTTCATAGAGCTCGCAAGACAAGGTGTGTTGGTTGAATGTGCAGATTCCATACCAAACTTTTGAATAGTATCTGCAATAAACTTTGATTGTCGAAAGAATAAAATACCTTTTGTACAACTGCGTTGGATTTGAATGCCAAGACACGAGTGAATCTCTCCAAGATCCACCATATCAAATGCAAAAGACAATAAAATTTTCACTTGCTGAAGAAATCCTAAATCATTGGAAACAAGGATGGTATCATCCACATAAAGAGCAAGAATCACAAAACTGCTACCTTGGCGTTTTATGTATAAGTTGGGGTCTTAAGAGCAAGAGATGAATCCTTTAGAGGTGAGAAAAAGATCAAATTTTGTATACCAGGCTCGCGAAGCTTGTTTGAGACCATACAGTGCCT
Organism: Adiantum capillus-veneris; assembly: GCF_014529385.1. Lineage (NCBI taxonomy): Eukaryota > Viridiplantae > Streptophyta > Polypodiopsida > Polypodiales > Pteridaceae > Adiantum > Adiantum capillus-veneris. Next base: position 62,606,917 of record NC_140941.1, read on the forward strand.
TATGGAGTTGAGCAACAAGGTCTTCTTTACCTGGAATAGCAAACCCTTCTGATTGTTCCATATAAATTTCCTCTTCCAAGTCACTGTTAAGAAAAGCAGTTCGCACATCCATTTGATGAGCTTCTAAATCAAATTGAACAGCAAATGCCAATAAAACTCGAACACTTGTAATGTGAACAACTGGTGAAAAGGTCTCTTGATAATCAACACCAGCTACTTGGGAGTAACCTTTTGCAACTAAAAGTGCCTTGAACTTGTCAAAAGATCCATCTACTTTTACTTTTGTCTTATGGCACCCACTTACACTTAATAGCTGTACGGAGGTAATTCAGTTAGTATCCATGTACCTTTAGAGATAAGAGAATCGTACTCTCCTTCCATAGCCTCTTTCCATTGATCCTTTTTTGGTGAAGAGATAGATTCATCAGAAGTAACGGGATCTTTAGAAGTAGAAAAAGCATTATCAGCAATATCATCATTATAAACATGACATGAGCCATGTTCAAAATCAATAGGCAGATCAACAAAAATATCAATATCATCATTGGCAGCATTCGGAATGGATGGTTGTGAAGAGGAAAGTTTCTCTGTAGGAAGAGTTTCATCATCTGAAATAAATGGAAAATCATGAAGCAATGATTTAGTATCATCAGAATCATCCATGGACCATGAGCCTCCCATAAGATGTTCATTAAAAGTAGCATCACGATTCACAATTACTTTCTTGGAGGAAAGGTCATAGAATTTGTAGCCTTTGGAAGTGTCATAATATCCAATAAAAATAACTTTAAGACCAGGAGCATCAAGCTTTGTTCGTGTTTCTTTGGGAACATGAATATAAGAAATACATCCAAAGGTTCTGAAATGAGATACAGAAGGAATGTCACCTGTCCATGTTCTGATGGATATCTTACCAGAGGGTGCAGTAGTAGGAAGATGATTCTGAATAAATACTGCTGTCAAAGTAGATTCAGCCCAGAAAACACGAGATAAACCAGAATGAATCAACATACATCTTACAGTGTTGAGAATAGTGTGATTCTTTCGTTCAGCAATGCCGTTCTGTTGAGGTGAATATGGAATAATTTGTTCATAATGAATTCCACTTTCAACACAGTAATTCACAAACTCTCCAGAAACATATTTGCCTCCATTGTCACTACGAAGCTTCTTAAGGCGACGACGACCAGTTTGAAGTTTCGCAGCCTTGTGGAATTTTTTGAAAACAGACAAGGCCTCATATTTTTGTCTAAGTAAAAATACAGTTGTATACTGTGAGAAATCATCAATGAAAGTAATGAAGTAGCAATATTGTGATCTCGAAGAAGGTAGAGGTCCACATATATCAATATGAACAAGATCCAATATATCATGAGAATGAGTTGTATTTGAAATAGGAAAGATCAACAAGTCTAGCAACTGAAAGAAGATTACGTTGAAGATCTGGTACATGTAATACTCCTCGCAAAATTTGAGTGGAATAAGATAAGGTACCAAGATATAAATCTCCAATACCCTTTACTTGACAAGTCGTATCATCAGCAAGATAAACAACACGTTGAACTGGTAGTGGATGATAGTTATGGAACCACTAAGACTGATATGTCATATTTCTTGTAGCACCAGAATCAAAAATAAAAAGTGACCATCACATACATGAAGTATTCTGTCTGGAGCAACTGAATATAGGACGCAGCTTGTTTCTGGTACAATGTTGTTTCGATGTTCAGTAGCATATACTCTATTACGATCTGTGTAGAATCGACGCTTATAGCACATATGAGTGGGATGATCAGATCGTCCACAATATTCACAAGAAAAAGAAGCAGAGTCTCTAGATAAACGTGGTTGTTTCGTGGTAATATTGTGTTCTTCATCATATTGACGTGCCTAACAATCATCTTCAGTATGGTTATTTCTGTTGTAGTAAGAACATTGCTTACTAGGAAATTTGAGACGAGAGAAAATATTACCACGACGGCCACCTTTGCGGTTTCCTCTTTGAAACAGACGCCTTCGAGCATAAAAAACACGTTCCATCTGTTGTGACTCAGTCTCCTCTTGTGAAATCATAGCTGTATCATGACTAGCATTACGTCGTTCTTGACGTTGAGAGTATTCAATCAAAGACATACAGGCTTGGTCGAAATCAAGACCATCTTTATTAGAGAGAATAGTAACAATGTTATCATAAGAGGAGTCCTTCACCGTATCAAGGAGAAGTGTAATGAGTTGCTTTTGTGGAACAGGGTCACCGGCAACAGCAAGTTGATTAATAATAGATTTGAAAGACTCAATATGTCCCGTCATGGCAGTACCAATTTCATATTGTAGTTTGTTAAGCAACCCTCTCAAATAAATTATTTATGTTTATGTAACGGATTTCTTCTGAAAGTTTGTAATAAGGTACTTCCATACGTCATGGGAAGTAGGCAGTTCATACATATCAAGCAAAAGAGAATCACTAAGAGCAGAAAGAATATACCAACGAGTTGCTTTATCACGTCATTGCCAATCCGCATACGCAACATTCCAATCTTCAAATATAGGTCCTTTAGTGATAAGCACGTTATCATGATCCGTATCAATAGGATAAGGCGGACAAACACGATTTCCAAGGACAACATCAGAGAGTTCATCGCCTTCAAGAATTAACAACATCTTTGCTTTCCACCTTGGAAATCCTTGGCCTTGGAAAGGAGTTTTAAAACGCTTGCCAGAAGGAAAGCCGTTGACGAGAATAGTCATAGCCATATCTGGTTGCGAGAAGACGTATAAGATAAGATCGCAGAATCTGCACACCATATATGGTGAAGGCTGCAATTGAGAACGAGAGAAATATGACGACTGTGTTCTATCAATGATAAACGCAAGAAGGATGCTCAATACACGTCCAGAGACGTCATTCAAAAAAACAAGAAAAAGGAGACGTTAATAATAAAAGAGTCCTCAAAATAGAGTGACGTGCTCAAGACGAGAGTCCTCAAAATAGAGTGACGTGAGACACAAGATTGATGGCCACAATATGAATAAAGCTAGACTTGCTCGGAAAATTTAACGCAAAATTAGAAAAATGATCGCGGACGCTTCACAAAGACGCACGACGAAGAAAGCTGCGTCAAGCTCAATTTGCAGTAAAAACAGCATAACTTTCTACTGTGAACTCCCATTGACGCAAACCTAGAACTCAAATCGAAGAGCTCGAGGAGACGAACGAGTTTTGGATGAAAAGTGCTGTTGCGCTTCTTCCGTTTCTCCAAATTTTGAGCAAAAGACCCCCAAAAATTGAGACGAAGTTCAGGGTGTCAAAAAAAAATCAACAAGAAAACGTAATCAATGATTTATTATATCGATTAGCAATAAATACCATAAAAAACACTAATCATATTCTTCTTAACACAAAACAACCACAGTTAACAAGAATCAATCCTCAAAAAATAAAATTTGTAGCAATTTTGAATCTTACATGCGAATCGCATACACATACTGTTTTGTCACAATAAATTGAATCGGCGTGTGATCGTTACCGCTCTAATACCGAGAGAGAGAGACGAGACAAGAGACACACCATGTACGCTCCCAAAGACTAATTCATATTGAGGACAAGTTACAAATATATAGGTAAGACCAAGTTGAGTAGAGTGAGCCATATATAGCTCCAACACTGGGGATCCCCTTGACCCCAGCCGAATGATCATCTGATGGTATGGAATGGTTCTGTTATGTTAGGGTATGCTGTGGTTCAAATCCCATCCGATTTGGTCAAGCTCGCAGGCCGCTATGGTCACTTTTAGGTCGTAGGTCTTCGTGCACTGCTCGGCTTCTAGGGTTTTTTCTAGGGCTTTAGACAAGCTACCGGCCGTACAAAATGGATCATTGATTAGTAAGGAACTTACCCCTCATATCTCGTGTGAGACGGCACTGAAAATGGTCAACTGTGGGCTCCGGAAATGATGCGCGAAAGAAGCCGAAATGCTCTCTCTACAAAGGCTCCAAGTGGAAATGAGGTGGTTTTAGCCTAGGCTGGATATTTATACGTGGACTTCCCGAACCAATTTTCCCCAGATTCCTCCGTCAGTCCTATTAGGCAGTGAAATCTACGATAGGCTCAAAAATTTTCAAAATCAGATTCCTGTAGCTCATTCTGCAAGAATTTTGCAAGAGTAGGCTTGGCCGCCTAATTTGGCCTTCCCGCTTCCATCTTCTGATTTCATTGAAAGTTTTTATGCTTGTCCGCCTTGTCTTTTTTATCACCATCGTGTCTTTCGTTTTTTCATTTGAGCTTTCCCGCTATTATTAATAATTTTTGACCTTTTTATTTGAAAAACTCAAAGAAAATAGAAAAATGCTCTAAAAAACCCAAGTGAAAATCCAATAATTAAGAAAAATTCCTTGAAAAACATAGCTTTATTGTTTTGTGTTGGATTTCTCCATTTTTAAGCCTCCTTTTCAACAAAAATGATGAAAAATACCAAAAAAAGGACTAGTTTCGATGATTTTCTGGTAGTATATACACTATTTACACTCATTGGGAAGATATTATCAGTGAATTTTCCATTTTTGATGAATTATAAGGGCATTATTAGGTAATTTTACAAAAAATCACACGTTAACATGAAACTTTTTCCTCCCTCTTCAAACATTGCCCTTAATTACTTAGAGTATTTAGTAGTACCCTTCCACCCCTCCTAGATGGCGTTCTCCGGGACGACTTTGTGCATGGGTTGAACAATTGTGTCTATGCATAGCCGTGATTGGCTCTACCGTTATATGAAGATCAATGCAATTCAACTCAATATGCTGTGCAAGAGCTGGGTCTTGAGGAAGTAACTCAAGGGTTTCCGATGTCGAGGTTTGCTGTTGAGGTCTTCCAAAGCGCAAATCTTGTAGCCTCTGTGCTCTCTGTTTGATAGTACCATCAGGGTTTTTAAGCACGTTGATTTCTTGAGCTATTGGTAGCACTTTAGACAGTTGTCAAGCTTTTTCTCGCCATTGGTAGCTCGGTTTGCTTGGTACATGGTGTTTGAGAGTCTGTTGAGACTTAACTAGCCACTGTTTGATTGGTTTCACGGTGTGTGGAGAAGATAAGTGCTCTTTTGGCTTCCAAACCTTTTTTATGTTAGGTTCCTTGTTCATAGATGCTCGATTCTGTGCTCGAATCCTTGGAACCGTCTTCTATTTCTTTGGTGAAATTTTAGGCACCCAGATCTGATTTGGTTTATTCACAAGTTGTGCCTTTGGTACCCAAATTTTCCTGACTCCTTGCATGCTACTTGTAGCATTTGTTTTTCAAGGGGATGGAGAAGATTTACTTCGTGGATTGGTCCTCTGATTGCATCTTTTCCATTCCTCTTTGCTTGGTGCAATAGGAACAACGAGTTGCTCTCCTTTAAGTGATAGCTTTAGCTGATTTGTATCCCAATCTGGTTCTGCTTTGTATGTACGCATCCAAGGAATGCCAAGAATCATCGTCTCATTCATGTGTTCATCTGGCAAGCATACAAACTGATGCAGACATGAGCATCCATGTACTACCCCGTTCAAGTTGACTACTCCCAATGTTGGAGTTGGGTTCTTGTTGCATCCTTTGACTGTCGTTATTCCTGCGGTCAATGCTTGACTTGTTGCCTTCATGTATGTGGAATAACTGACTGCATTCACTCTAGCTCCTGTGTCTACCAAAGCACTGGTGCTATGATTGTTGAGTTGTACTTTGATGCGAAGATCCATTCCATCTAACCAGTCGTCATCCGTTGAAACTGCGTCTTTAGGGAATTCCCATTGTCGATCATCTAGTTCCAAAGTGTTGATGGGAATTAGTATCTGTTGATTCTTGAGAGAAGCTTTATGCTTAAGCACCCAAAGTTTAGCTTCCTCCTAGGCTTCATCAATAACCTGCTGTCGCTTCATCTTCCTTTGTTTGGCTGCATGCATTCTCTCTAGCAATTCATTGGTTAGTGGCAAATTGTACTTCTTTAAATGACATCCACTAATCCAATTAGCCATTGGTTCACCATCTATGGTTGACAATTTTGCTGCTCCACTTGGAGATACATCTTCAATGATAAATGGTCCATTTTCCTTTTTCTTAAACTTGGGAATGTGTTGCTTAAGGGAATAGATTAGAACTAAGTCCAGTTTCTTGACAATTTTGGTGATTGAGTGGGAATCAAAAACCTGTTTTTGTTTCCTCTTTTGTGCATAGATATGAGCTACAACACTTGGCCTTTGCTCGTCTAGCTTTTCCAAATCTTCAAGTCTTTCTGACAATTCATATCCAGTCCACTCAAGAGTTTGTGCTACCCTTAAGGTCGGCAATAGAAATTCTATAGGCAGTATGGCAGCAAGACCATAAACAAGGTTAAAGGGTGTAGCATTTAAAGCCGTTTTGAATGAAACTCGATAAGCCCATAGAGCAGCATGGAGATTCATTTCCCAGTCTGTCCTTCTTGAACTAACCACTTTGGTTAGTACCGAGCTAAGAATTTTATTCGTATGCTCAGCTTGTCTGTTTGCTTGTGGGTGATAGGGTGCTGATCTGTTATGGATAACCATAAACTAATTAAGCAAATACTCTATTACCTCGTTGAGGAAATGAGTTCCCCGATCACTGACAATCTCTATTGGCAGTCCATACCTTACGAATACATACTCATATAAGAATGCAACAGTGGTTCTGGCATCATTCTTTTGGGTTTCTTTTATCTAAAAGGTTATCTAGGTCAAAATTGATCCAAATCGGGTAAAACTTGGTCCTTAGGCTTGTCTTGAGATGTTTCACACTTTGCTAAGATCTATTGGTAGTTTTGGTCACTTAATATGCCCCTGTGACATCATACACATATGATGTCTATCTGGTCAAAATGGAGTAAATTTCATTCTAGAGGACGTCCACCACAAAAGAAACTCAATGCCACTTGCAAAATGTAATTTCAACACCTATTGTGCTAGATATGGTCAAATCAAGCAGTCACTTTGCTTAAATCTATCTATTAGTCTCTATTAGCCTTAAATTTCTTCAAAGTCAATGGGACTTGGCCTATTTACTCCCTAGATACTCTTAAACACAATGGCTCACTCAAAATGCCTTTTAGCCCAAAATATGGCCTCCCAAACATCATAAATGTATGATGTCTAAGTTGTCAGAATGCATCACTGTTTCTTTTCTAGGTGCTCCTTGATGTGTACAGCATGCGCAAGTGCTCACAACAAAGTTTGGATATCAAAATTGCACCTTATCACCACTTTTTCCCCAAGAAGCTTCATGGAAAGAGTAAAAATTCCTCAATACTCAGTTCATATGCTTAAATGAAAATTGGTGTATGTGCTCTATATAATATGTAGACTATGGGTGTCAAGTCAAATGCCCATTTTTACTACTATCAGATCTACTCTTGAGACATCATATGCGTATGATGTTTGTTGGGGAGATTTGGTCCAAAACTCAAACATAGGTTTCCCCAAGTCTTCAGCAATGCTTCCAAAGCACTCTTACAAATTTTCAATTAAAAGATATGCACCGAATCACAAGTTTCCTATATTTTCCAATTTCACACTCGACTTTTGTCTTTTGGGGACCAAATGTTGGTCAAAACCTTAGTCCGAAGGTGTATTTAAGGTAAAACACCCCTTTAGAACACTATGGTGCAATCTGTTTTGTCAAATTTGGTATCTTGTTAGGCCCTAATACATCATACGTGTATGATTTTTGCAGATGAAAAATTACAAATTTCCCATCCAAATCTCTTGCATATGTGTTCTTTTATACCCATTATCACCTCAACCATGCATAAATGTCTATTGAAGCTTGTGTATTGCAAGTTATCTTTAAAAATCAACTTTTCAAAGATTACATATGCAAGCAAGCATACAAGAAAATAATATCATTGATGGATAGCTCTAGATCACAATCACATGTCCTATTTACAACTTGGAGCATCAATTGTGTGAGTACATTTATTGGTACCACCGGTGTACTTTGTGATGGCACCTCAGTAATCTCAATTAAGTTCAATGCCTTGATCCTTGGTGCATTTGGATTATTAGGACATTGGGAAATCAATGATCTATGACACATCGATTATACATGAGCATCAGCATTGTAGATGCTCTCCCTTGATTGGTATACACCAGTGTGGAATTATTTTGTAGTCTAATAGGACACTCAGCTACACCATGTGGACCTTCACACTCATAGAATTCAAGAGGTGATCTCTTGGCAGTGAGATTGATATTTTGGCCTCTTGCTGCAAGAGCAACTATTTAATAAATAGGTTTGACTTGTCCCCAGTAGTCCTCCGTGTAGTATTGTGGACACTCTTCAAGTGCATCTATTCCATAGGAAATAGAAGGGTCTATATCTTCCTCACAACCTTCCAAAGAAGCACTAGATGGCTCGCAACCCATATGATTCATAGGGGTGGCTCTTGGATGTGGGGGTTGCAGTATTAGCACTGGAGGTGGTAGTTGTGTAGCTTAGGCAACATTTTGGGCTCTAGGAACCATGTGTTGTGATAGTTGTTCAACAAGTGGGGCACACATAAATGCATGAACTTGAGGTGAATCCGTCCAGGCCAAGGGTGGTCTATTTTCCATCACACGATTGAACATTATACAATCCTTAGCTTGGTGACCATACCTGCCACATGCATTGCAATTCTCGTTGAGTTTTACTCTAATTATAGGGCATTCACTAGTGCTATGTGGACCAAAGCAAAATGAACACCATTGTTGTTCCCTTTTTGGATACATATGATTGTTTTGTGAGGTGTGATTATTTCTAAGACTTTCGTGAATGGCCTTGGTGAGGTCTCCTAAAGTCATCTCAGATATCTTGGCTCTTTAACAATAGGCTTTATGGTCATTGGATCATGCCCCAATGCTTGCGAGCTAGTAGATTTAAGCTCAACAAACACTCTTTCTTCTTGAATCATTAAATTGTCCTCCAATTGGATTGCATTGGTGGTGACTACTTCCCAAGTGGTGATAAGCCTAATGACTAGGCAATTATAGATATCCTTATGTTGTAGTCTCCTAATGATTCAATCGATCAATTGGTTATTATTGAAGCACTCATTTAAATTACAAGGAGAATTCAAATGCTTCAAGCCACCAATAAAGTCTCTCACCAACTCCCCTTCCTCCCATTGGGCTTTCTCGAGTTAAGATGCTACACCCCAAAGCAGAGGAATCCCTAACCTTGAGCAAATACTTCCGAGCGAACAGGAAACTGAGCAAATATGTACAATAGAAAAGAGCATATCAATATTGCAATATTTCAGATATTGAACATAGAGTAGTAAAATGAACCAGTTATATCTTAATTTTTTTCAAATAAAAGAACCATACATCCACATCTAATGCATTGGTACATACTCAAAAAATTGCTCAAACCCTTAGATATTCTCTCGCACGGCAAGGCTCAGCATAGGACCACAAAACACATAAAGTGCAAAACCTTCACACCCAAAGGCACGGCTATAGGGGCCAAAAAAACCCACAATTACATACAAAAACTTTAGAGCACAAAACTTGATCTATTACTGCGTGTTCGGTCATGCTCCACCGACAGCTTGAAAGAGCTCTACCTTTTTCAAAGCCGTTTGGTGCATGAACTCATGGGCATGAGAGTCCAAACCTAAAACATGAAGAAACACATAGTATATATGCTTGCATGGCACATATGTTAGCCTCTTGGACTCTCTCTTCTGAAAATCTTCACAAGTGCACCTTGGAAAATCTGATAATGTCACAGAGTATGAAACTCCCTTTATCCTTGAGCCCTTTGTGCCAACATAGAAAACATGTGTTTCATTGCACACAATAATAACTTCTTTAATCAATTTTGCCACCAAGCATGTCCCCAAATCAATTATCGTCTGAAATTCCTTTGTTAGTTTGGATCGCCACTTGACAATCTTGCCATCCCTATATCTTGGTCAAAAGGCACTTGGAACTATATTTGCATCTCGAATCCCCCCATTCAGAACTACACCTCTTGCTCCATGTTGCTGATGAAGCACAAATCCATTAGCTTGTAGTTGTTTTGCCTCATATGGCACAAGATTAATGCCCTCAACAACACTCCAAACACCTGGTGCAGGTCCGGATGGTCCCACCACCATGTCATGAATTTTCCATGTGTGCAAGTTACTAGCATTGCAAAACCAAAACATAACCCTCTACTATCCCCCTAGGATTTGACCCAGATGAGGGATATTTTCTTTGACCCCAAAAACAAGGTGTTGCAATCCCTCTGTTAATGTCATTAGAGCCTTCATTAATGAATCTTCCACATCTCTGTGTTTGATCTTGCAAAATCCCAAAACATGTCATCTTACATCCTGGTTCAGTTCTCCTAATCGCCCATACCGTCTTTGCAACGTTCACCTCTGGCCAATATTTTGTATCCCCTTGTACATTTGCATGTCTTTTTCCACTAATGTGTCTAGTAACTGTAACAAAATTAGGTATGTGGCTATCCTCCTCTAGCATAACACCACCATCCACAAAGATTGACCTCTTTTTCTTCACGCTCTTCTCCCTGCTATATGACCTATTCATCTTTGGACTTTGCAAACCCATTCGGACCACTGCATGTCTTTGCACCTTTGAGGTAAGCATTATACTTTACACTTTCTAGCACTGCCATTGCCATGTCTGCCCATGCAGCTTCATACAAACTAATTTTTTCTTTGAAACCAAATCATGCCCGCATGCTAGCATGTTTGCTCTCAGACAAGTTAGGGTTAGGGATAAAAATGCCAGACTCACCTTGCATAACAAATCGTCCTCCCCAATGTGAAACTCTGACATCCCACCAAGCCAACCAAGTCTCTAGACATGAAACCTCTCCATCAATACTTTAATCTTGTGTTCTTCTTGGGAGGAAGGATTAATGCACTTCATAGTATGACGGATCATGGATTGCTCCCAATGGAACACACATGATCGTTCCTTGGCAGGCATAGCCATATTGGGACCTCCAAAATAAATGGTTTTGACTGCTATCCAATTTGCATTTGCTTCATCATCCATGAAACCTCTAAACGTGGGCTTATCATACCCTTGGACTTCAACCACCTTATTGAGCATCCTACAAAACTCTATTTGTGCAAACTTATTCTCCACAGTAAATTCACATGTTGCAATTGTCAGAAGTTCACGCACAAACGGATCATAAACATGTGCAGACATTGTTGGCCATCCATGCACACGATGCACATGATCAAAGTGCACCCACACGTGTTCCAAGTTTCCACTCGGGCGCATTCGATTAACTAGATCAACCCCACTTCCCGTACCAATGGTTGACATCTTAAATACATGTGGCTGTTGTCCATCTCCAAGTTAGCCAAGAAAAAGAACATCGTGAATGTATGGATACCTACTCTTGGTCTTTAGATCAAGCACTGCTTCTAAACCTTTTGCACTTATGCTTTTTGATCGTTTGGCACATTCCAAGCTTCTCTCAATCCTTCGCTTGTTTGACAAAGGCGTGATTGTGTCAAGAAATTTAGAAAACTCACCGTCTTCAATACATTTGGTGTTCTCAGCATTCTTCATAAAGAGCTTTTCCATTATAAAATCTTGAGCAATTGTACGCTCCAACTGCTTCGCTGTGGTAAATGGATTTGCAAAAGCACGAGTTTGTAGCACTGATGCAACTTTTTCTTCATTTGATTTGGACCTTCCTGCTCCACATGGATGGTGATGCTCACCTAAATGTAACACGCATCCGGTCCAACTTTGCTTATCTCTTGGCATACAATAATAAATAACTGCTGGACAGATGGCCACACATTCAGGCATTTGAGAGAAATGACTGCATATCAAGGTGCCATAGTCAGGTGTAAGCATGTCTTGTGGGGAAGACTTTGAAAGGCAACCACGCCAATGAACCTCATTATATAATCTAGTCTTTAGATAATATGGACAGTTAATGTTATGACAGCACAAGTGACCTGAGCATCGCGACTGAACCGAACAATGCCTGTAAAAGTGTCACTACTGCATGTGACATATTCTATCCACATGTGACGATCATTTCTTTGCTCCATCCCTGTCATTCCACTAGCGTCACCAGAAGGTGGCAACGCAAACGCAACATAGCCATCATAATGCACAGGCAGCTCTTGAACTTGAATGATATTCTTTGCTTGTTTTAGTGCCAGATAAAGATTGCTCTGCAAGGCATTGAACGTATGATTTCAAGCACGCTAGAAGAACCAAGCTTCTCAAACTCATCAAATTCCAAATTGACTATTGCTTGTGTAGACTTGATTCTATTGTCATGTACTACAATGCGAACCTTGAAAAACTGACACTGGTTGTGATTATAGAAGGAAAACCTCATCACCATGAGAAGTTTCAATTACTTCTATTTTTTACCTGGTCTCCACTTAAAGTTAAGGGACAAACTAAAGCCAGTAGTTAATTTGAAATGTTGTCTCACAGAGGCTACAGGCAGGGCATATGTGCTACCTTCAAAGATAAGAACAAGCTTTTGGCCACCTTGCGGCCCATAGATAGTGATATGCCTAGCCATCACATAAAACTATTCTAATGGAAGTTGGAGCAATAGGATTACTTCTCAAGAACTGCAAAGTGGGGAAATTGAAAAAGACCAAAGTGAATTGATTTAGCTGCAGTGTGTGATGGTGGAGACGCCTCAGTCGTTGAGCATTCAAGAACGTCTCCTATCAATCATGTAAAATTCCATTTTTCCACCTCAAGTTCGTTGAAAAGGATCAAAATCTTATTGCCACCGTACGGAAAAAGTATGCCAAAGGTTTCGAGCCTTGGTATCCGCTCACTTGATGTTACCTTGGCAGATTGGTCTATGATGTATGAATCAAATTAAATTCTTTCTTTTGTCATTGGTATGCGTGATTATTAATATAGTCTTGCTTATTTTGGATTTTAGATTCAAATGAAAAAAGAGAAAGAGAAGAGAATGTCGAATGTGAAGCATGGTTTGTCTGACGAATACTTTAAAAGGAAGAGGAGAGAATTCACCAGGAGATCCCACACAAATATCAAGATCGTATTGGGAAGGTACTTTATTTGTTTGCATCTACTCTTTGTTTGTGGCGAATGGTACAATATGTAATTAGAGTAATTGTCATTTTTATACTCATATTGCAGTTACTTGACATAGTGGATCCCAACCTTGGGACGGATTGGCTAGCAAGGGTTTTATCTCTGAAATGGGGTAATGATAGATGGGATACATTGGAGAAATTTAACGTAATAGCACTCCAAGATGCCCATGTTCAAAACAAGATTCATTGGATTTATTTGCTTGAAGCGGACAAAATTACAAGGGGTGCATATGGTCTTAAGAAAGGAGATCACGTCTTCCGCATGTAAGATTATTGTGGATAATTAATCTTGAATATGTTGTACTGTCGTTTTTTTCTCACTCTTTTTGGGATTGTAGGTGGCTTCGTAGAGAGGGTTTTTTGGCACGAGTCTTTGAAAGAGCATTTTAGATTGTGTCAGTTCTTATGGATGTGCCTGGCGTTGTGCCTTTGCCACATGACTCTACCCTCATTCTATTTTGAGGAGATAAAATTTGAAGCCATGCCCTTTTTGTTTCCAATTGAAGTGTCTCTTGGAGCAAAGACGAAGGATGTGGAGAAGCAAGCATTGAAGAAGGTAGATACATTACGAATGGTAGCACAACGTTTGTCTTCAGGCGAAAAATTTATTAATTGCAATTTTATTAATTTGTTATGTTTATGTGATGAGCTTCATGTAACTTGTTAGCTGTTCATTGTAGATTCCTTATGTTTTTGGTATCCAAGAATGTATTACCTGCCATGCCTTTTTTGGCAAGACAGTGGATTCAGATGGCTACTCAAGACACATGCATGTACCCCTCTAGTATGCGCACCTTGAGTGCATGGGAGATGGAAAATTGTCCGTGGTGGATAGATATGGAAAAAGGTCGTGTTCTTGGTCATGAAAGAGAGCTACATGAGACGATGTCGGGGGATGTTGTGATGAAAAATCCACCAGCAGATAGACAAGAGGAGAGACATGCAGGTATGTTTCACTCTTTGGCATGCCAAACAACCATAAGTTAGTAGTATTTTGACTTAAAATGTTTTGTTTAAGATGCATGCAACTCTCAAAAGGAAAAGGAGACATTTGTGGATATGATCGTAGAGGAGGATGTGGGCTCAATGCGTCGTATGTCTTATAAAATTTTGTTAATGCTTTCCTAAAATATGCTTCATAGATGACTTATTTTATCTTGTTGTGATGCTCCACTGTCTTCTGGCACCCTCATGGCTAGGAAGACTATCTCATTTGTTTATCTTATGGAGTCTCCACTACAAAACATATCTAGTTTTGTTGACACACGGTGCATGGCCATAGTCGGGGACTACATTGCCCTTGCTACAGACTTCAAAGCAGGAGTCCGGAATCCCATATGGATCCCTGTACATGAGAATCTTTCACGAGCACGTTCGGAGGCTACACTAGATAATCGCGGGGGGAGATCCGTTCCATGGGCTGCTGATTTCATTTTTTTGGATCTCCCCTTTGGTGGGTCCCTAGTAGGCTCCTCTACTCTACCTCATTGGGACATTTGCAATGAGGATCATGTACGTGCTGGAATTCATTTGGCATTCTCGATGCTAGCAGATTCAGGTTGGCTTCTAATCATGGTGTCTACGACGGGTGAGATCCTTTTGTTTATGATCATGCCATAAGATAGTATAATCATTAAAGTGTTCATAATAATTAATTCTTTGAACAAGAGAGGCCATTGGGTGGGTGGAGAGGTTTTGTCGTGCTGCAGAGATGGTTGTTCATCGACGTATTGTAGTACTCCATCATGGAGCCTATGATCATTTTGAGAGTTTTGGCGGTCCCATTGAGGTGATACACTTGCTTTGTATTAATACTCCAATGATTTATGTTGTTGCTTTCTCTAATCATGCCTCTTTTGTTACAGTGTCTTTGCTCTGTGCTATTTATGGTTCATCGAGTAGGTATCCGTCCACCGTGCTTCATAGCAGAGAGCACAGTCCTATTTTCTTGCCTTGGTATGCAGTCATCGGATTCTTTATGATGCATCATGTTCTGGATCTCTCTCAAGCCAGATCATCTTTAGACGAGCCATGGCGAGCTGGATTGCAATGGAGCCATTCTTTTGTTGCATGCTTTATGGAGCTCCTTTGTCGGAGTGGAGGTATTTTCTTGGAGCTTGGATCTGGTACAACCCCTGCACTGGCAGCTTGTGTGGGATCAGGACGGACATGTGTTGCGCTCGACATTGATGAGCCATTGATTTCAGGATATGTGCTACCATTACTCCATCGTAGAAAGCGGAGCATAGAGGACCCCTCCACCTCCTTAGATATTGATGATGAGGGTGATATGCCATCGCGTGTCAATCCCTTTGATGACTAGTGAGACCCACGTCTTACTATGCCATTGACATTCCTTATGTTTTTTGTTATCCTTTTGATGCCAACATTGGTATTTAGTGTATATGGATATTGCTTCTATGTCTTGTTTAGTATTTTGCCTTGATGATGAATTTTCTTGTTGGTTGGAAGTTCCATGCCGATCTACATAGAGGAGATGGCTTGGAGCATGGAAGCGGACATGCGATACGATTCTGAAATCTGTGAGACACGTCGGAGACAAAATGTCTATATCAACGATGAGTGTGAGAATTGAGGGATTTGTAGCATATGGTTCTTGTCATGTTTTGATGGAAACTTTTGAGTTGATGTTCTAATGTTTTGAGTCGTGGATTCACTCTTTGGAACAATTTTGTTAGAATTTCAATTTCAAATCCTCCTGTGAGGTGCCTTAAATGGCTAATGGGTTTGTTTTGAAATATTGATCCATGTACAAAGGAAGCTCTGTCCATTTTTTTTTCAAAAACTAGTATTATGTTTTTCTTTGTTTTCTTGTTAGGTCATATGCATTGACAATGCGTTGGAGGGGGAAAGTCTACATCGACAATGAATGTGACTAATCATAAGAATTGAGAAATTTGTAGCATTGATGTTAGAATTGAAATTCATGTCTTGTTATTTTCATATAGTTCTTGTTACGTTTTGATGGAAATGTTTGAGTTGATGTTCCAATGTTTTGAGTCGTGGATGAGAAGTATTCACTCTTTGGAATAATTTGGTTAGAATTTCAATTTCAAATCCTCCTGTGAGGTGCCTTAAATGGCTAATGGGTTTGTTTTGAAATATTGATCCATGTACAAAGGAAGCTCTGTCCATTTTTTTTCAAAAACTAGTATTATGTTTTTCTTTGTTTATTGATGTTAGAATTGAAATTCATGTCTTGTTATTTTCATATGCTTCTTGTCATGTTTTGATGGAAACTTTTGAGTTGATGTTCTAATTTTTTGAGTCCTGGATGAGAAGTATTTACTCTTTGGAACAATTTTTGGTTAGAATTTCAAATGCTCATGTGTGGTTTCTTAAATGGCTATTGGTTTCTTTTTGAAATATTGATCCATGTACCAAGGAAACTATATCCATTTCTTATAAGAAACTAATATTATGTTTTGCATAGTTTTCTTGTTAGGCCATATGCATTGACAAGAACACCATCATAGATATTTGCTCGGGTTCTTGTATGCTCACTCACGCTTGCTCGGGCTATGGTAGAACTCTCCAAAGCACACCTTCTCATATATACTCCTTTAGGAACAATCTTTGGAGAGTAGGGTAAATTGTTTTCTCTTCCATCCTTAAGGTTTTATACCAATCCCCAGCCTTTTCACTCAAAGTTAGGCTTAAGGCATTGCTCTTATGTAATTCGTTGTGTTCTTGTAGGGAATTGCATATTTGTTCAAATACTTCAATATGCTTTCTAGCATCCCCGTCCCCATTGTATTTTTGTGTGAGCTTGGCCACTTGTACTGCCTTAGTTCTAGGCTCTCTATAAGGCGTGTTACACATATTTTCAGCAATAGATCGACCAATAGCTTGAGAAAATGTTTCCAAGTCACCCAAGTGAGCAGGTATAGTGGGGACATTTGCTCTCGAAACTGCATGTGGAATGGGGGTTGGCATCGGGTTCGGCATACGGGTGATCCTCGGGTCTCAAGTTGGGTACGATGTTGTGCCATGTGGTGGCCCAAAGTTCATATGTGTGGCCCTAGGCATAACAGACATAGGATATGACATTTTAATACTAGCTGGTATGGCCCCACTAGAATGAGTACTTGGATAGGGTGGTTGTGGAATGTAGACTGTTGAAACAATCGGGGGTGTGGGAGCTACATGGGTATGAGGGCCATAGGTTCATATGATTGATGTACACTTGTAGGTATTGTTGTGGGGATTGTGCTACTATGTAGCGGTGCTTTACTCACAAATGAGATCCAAGGTGTACTTTTTGGTGGGACATGCATAGTAGCCATAGATTCTTTGAGGGAAAGATGAGATAAATTTGGAAATGTGAAACTATTGCTTGTGGGTTCAGAGTAGGAGAAACAACATATGAAGGATCAATGGGACTCACTAAACGAGTCTCTTAATAGGGTTGGTCGTTTGGCCTTTCCGTATTTAAGAATCTCATAGGACCTATCAAAGGAATGTTTATTCCGTGGAGTCTTGCCTCCCTAACTGAATGGCACCATGAATGATATCATAGATCATCCGTTGCCTCTCCTCTAAACTTTTGGCCCCAAACGTGGATTGTACCACCTCTAACCACCCCACAGGGTATGTGTAGCCTATGTACAATTCGATCAAATCTCAGTTTGTAGGTCATAGTCCCAATTTTTTGTGAGAAATATGTCATAATAATCAATATCTAATTCTCCTAAATGATTTTCTCATGTTAAACTGATCATTTAATATGGGGAAGTGCCAGGGGAGAAAAAGCTAGAATATTGGTTAAGCTAGCAGATCGGCCACAGTAGGGATCCAAAGGAGGGAAAATAGGGATCAAAAGGGGGGGCCATCTGCAAAAGAGCCATGTGCAACAATGGGCTAAAAAGACCCTAAGGTTCAGCCCATTAAGACTTCCAAAATGCTAAGGTTCCAAAATTCAAAGGTTGTGTCCAAAGGTCAACCATAGAGGAATTGGATGCTTTGTGTGTGTACAAAAAAGTCTTTACAACCCCTACTTAGGAGGGGGTGAGCCTTGCATGTAGGGGATGAGAGAGAAAGCCACACACACACACACACACACACACACACACACACACACACACACACACACACACACACACACACACACACACACACACACACACACACACACACACACACACACACACACACACACACACACAAGCTCCCTTTACACAAAGGGAATGAGGGATACATGTTAGCTCCCTAGCCGAGATGCCCACAAGGTGTACCCAATTCCTATTGGATGGCCTTGGAGGTGGACCAATGAGAATTAGGCTAGAGTAAATCTAATTTAAAAACACTTAATAAAAGAACCAATGAGAATTAAGTCCTCTAGAAGACTATTGGACAGTCTCCCAAGGGGTCCAATGAGCATTCAGCAGCCCAATGGCTTGCGTGATTCCTATTGGCCAGGAGGCAAAGGGGTCCAATGAGAGTTTAGCTGAATTATTAAATTAACTAAAGCTCTCACAAAAGGGGAAAGGGGGACACATGTCAGAAGGCTATCACTTATACTGCTTAATTACCATTGGATAGGCCTGGGGAGGTCCAATGAGGGTAGAGCAAGAGAAAATAGCAAGAGGGGTCGCCTAAAGGAGAGAGGGGCCTGATTTTTGCAAGGCATTAACACACACACACACACACACACACACACACACACACACACACACACACTCTCTCACACAGTCTATGTGAGAAGCAAGAAAAAGACTATCTCTTCCCAAGCTTTAATGGAGAGCTCATCACCTACTCCAAGCTTGTGAGATAGAAGCCTACATCGACACACTCTTGGCATGTGGATTCAAATCCAACCAAGAGCCGCAACTCCAATGCATGCTCATCTCCTCTACCAAGCTAATTACTAAGCTAATCTATGCTAATATGAGTGATTATGTGAGGAGATGTACATCTTTCTTGTAAGATACTCCTTCTTCCTCTCAATCTACTCTCATACCCTGCTAGCTCTCACCATATTTGAAGGTGTGTGAGGTCTTGGGTCTGAGAACGGGGATAATTGATGTTGTGTTTGCTAAGTGATTTGCTTAGTGCATGAAGCTTTCATATTCATTGCACTAGCTAGTCTTGAAGGAACACAAAGAATTGTATTGTACAATGTCTCTCTTGATGGGAGAAACCATAATACAAAGCCTTTTGGAGGGGGGACCAGCTCCAGGAAAATCCGGTCCTCAACTGTTGTCAATAGCTTAATTTCTCTCTCTTTTGAAAGTATTGTTTATGCTATCTAACTAGGTGTTATGCTTTTTGTTGCTATGTCTACCCAAGCACTCTTGTAATTCTCATTAGGAATCTATTCTAATGAAATGCCCACTATGTTCATGCTAATTTCCACTACACACAAGTTTTTACGGCATTAGAGCAAAAGGTTTCTCTTTTCTTGCTCAAGAAGGGAGGTCCTCAAGCTAGCTATAAATGGTTGGTATTATTACATTGGTATCAGAGCAAAAGGTTTCTCTTTTCTTGCTCAAGAAGGGAGGTCCTCAAGCTAGCTATAAATGGTTGGTATTATTAATTGCCTATGAGTAAGTAGAATAGGGATTTTTCAGCCTTCTAGTGCGCCTGCCTTCGTGCAGTTAACGGGGCATCACCCTAGAGAGCTATGGTCTTAATAGTGGAGTCCTACGGGGCTTGCCTACGGCTTAACCACTATTGAGCTATTAGAAGCTTGACAGGAGCCGATGTTGTTTGGTGTTGACTCTTCTATTCCTTGCAATTAATGGTATTTGAGCCACGGGTAAAGTAGCTTGAGTGCTTTTTCTAAAGGGGTAAAGAGGAGTAGCAACTAGGGCTTGAAGTGCCAAAGTACACCTAAAAAAGTTTACACCTAAAAGTTGTTAGAATGACCGACAATAGTAAAGAGAGTGAAATTAATGTTGATAACTTTGATTTTGCTAATGAGCAAGCTACTAATGATGCTCTGATGCTTGTTAACTATCTTGTTTCTAGGCTTCAACAAGCCATGAGCAATTCATCTCTCCAAAGTGAAGTGCAACGGCAGCTCCGTGCTCACGGGATTCTCCAAGCTCACCACCATGATGAGAGAACACCTAGGAAGCCTCCTTGTGAGACTTCCAAAAGAGGTCTCTCTCCGATTCGGGAAGAAGAAGAGAATCCATATGAAGGGCTCAAAAATTTACTTCTTGATGATGCATCTCCTTCCCAAAGGAGAACTCAAGAGCCTCCACCGAAGGAACGAGAAAGAAGTGAGTCTCCCGCCACCTCGGTGGAGATGGCTCCACGAAGACGGCGGGCTAAACGCTCTCCATCACCACCAAAGAGGAGAAGACCATCACACTCTTCTCCACACCATAATTCAAAGAGGGATGATAAAAAGCAAGAGAAGAAAAAGGCAAGAAAGAGGACACCCTCTTCTCCATCTTCTTCATCCTCTTCCTCTTATGAAAGTGATGGTGAAGATGCCGAAGATCAAGACAAGACAAAGGCGAGAAAGAGGTCACCCTCTTCTCCACCTTCTTCAAATTCTTCACCTTTTGAAGAAAGTGATGGTGCAACCGTTGAACCATCAAAAAGAAGAGGCCATAGGAAATCCTATGCCGCATGGAAGAGGTCGTCCAAGTTGAAGAAATTCAAAGAGGGAGGGAAGAGCATCTCTTTCCTTACCTATGATGGTACCTTTGGTGCTACGGACAAAGTCTTGGCCTTTATCCAGCAATTCGATGCGACGTTTGGAGATGAGGGCTTCACGGAGTCCTCTAAGCTATGCCATGTAGCTATGCACTTTCAAAAGTCCGCCAGACAATGGTGGTCTAGCCTACGAGCCAATGGTGAAGCTCCACGAACATGGAAGGCTTTAAGAGCTTCCATTATGAAGCAATTTTTGGCCACCGATGCCAAAGACAAAGTACTCACTGAATGGCGAAGCTTAAAGCTCTCTCCCAATGAATCCATCCACAAATATGTAGACAAGTTTTGGGACCTACAACTCAAAGCCACTATCTTCAAAAGGTTGGATTTTGGAGAGCAAAAGCAACAATTTTGTGCGGGCTTAACCGAAGAAATGGCGGAGTATGTCAACTCCCAAAGACCAAATACCATATCGGCGGTAATACACCACACTATGGTCGCCTCTCGAATCAATTTCCAAACGGGGGCAAAAAGAAATAATAAGCCCCCGGAAAAAAAGGGTTCCAATGAGCCTAAGGGGAAGGACAATGTCCAAAAGTCTCCTAAGGGCAACTCCAACAAAGCTAAAGAGAAGGGAGTTTACAAAGGTAAGAATAAACTCTCTCCTGATGAGCTTTAGCGTTATCGTAAGGATAACCAGTGTTTCAAGTGCGGCGAACAAGGGCATGCGTACCGCGCTTGTCCCCAAAAGAACAACCGCCAAGATCCTCCTAGAGCTTCCTTGGTTGAAATCCAAGAGGAGGAGACTCACCAAACTCATCACAAAGGATCTCCTCTATGCCATGCTTGGGGAAAGGTAAGAGAACATGATGCTTTTATTCTCTTTGACCCTGATTCTACTCACAATTTTATATCTATGGAGTTAGCCACCAAGCTAGGCATACAAGCTTACGAGATGGGAGATGTCCTACCCGCAGACAGTGCTTTCAAGGGGCAAGAAGCTTCAGTCACTCCCTTAATCGGGAAATTGAGGCTTCATGTCCAAAGCTATGTGGACAAAGAGGACTTCTTTATCTCTCCTCTCAAGCATGAGGATGTAATCCTAGGGGCACCATGGTTTGACCGCCTGGCTGCCAATGTTAAATTTCCTGAAAGGAGAATCTCCTTTAAGTTCAGGGAAAAAGACATGTATATAGATGCTAAGGAAATGGGTAACACTATCCCCATTGTACATACACCAACTTTCAACAAGTCAATAAAGAGCTCTATTTCCGTGTACATGATTTTTGTTAAAGAATCTCAAAATGAACCTAATGCTTTAGCAAAAGAAAATAAAAGCAACCAAAAGGAATTAGAGTTATCCAATATTCTCAAGGGGGTTTAAAGATGTTTTTATTGACAACATCCCTTGTGAGCTACCTCCTAAACGAGGTAATGATGACCATGCAATTGAACTTTTTCCAGGAAGTTCATCGCCTAACAAACCTCCTTATAGAGTTTCTCAAGCTCAACAAGAGGAGATTCTGCGGCAAGTGCATGAGTTAGTTGAGAAGGGCATGGTTAGGCCTAGCTCATCTCCATTTTGCTCACCTGTGCTATTAGTTCAAAAGAAAGACGACACATATCGTATGTGTGTCGACTATAGAGCACTAAATAGGATCACTATCAAGAATAGGTTTCCCGTTCTACGGGTAGAAGACCTATTTGATAAGCTACAAGGATCGACCTACTTCAGTAGGATTGACCTAAAAAGTGGCTATCATCAAATAAGGATAGGTGATCAAGACATTGTAAAGACCGCATTTCGCACCACATTTGGTCTTTACGAATACATTGTCATGCCTTTTGGCTTGACCAATGCACCAGCCACATTCAACCGCTTGATGGAGAAGCTGTTCAGGCCTCATCGAACCTTCACTAGAGTGTTCTTTGATGATATTATCATCTACTCTAATTCATTAGACGAACACAAGCAAAACCTCCAGGTAATATTTCAAGTTTTAAGAGAGAATAAACTTTATGTTAATCGAAAGAAAAGTGTATTTTTCTTGCAAGAGATTCAGTATTTAGGTCACATTATCTCTCAAGATGGCATCCAAATGGATCCATCAAAGTTAGAGGTAATAAAAGGATGGCCTAAACCAAGGAATCTTCATGAACTAAGAAGCTTTATAGGTATGTCTGCATACTATAGACGCTTCATAGAAAAGTTCTCACAAATTGCGGGACCATTACATGACCTAACAAAGAAAAGCGTTAGGTACACATGGTCTGCTAAGGAGAACAATGCTTTCGAAAATCTTAAAGAAAAGTTTATCTCTCTACCTGTGCTTACACTACCGGATCTCTCAAAACCATTTGAGGTCCAATGTGATGCTTGTGGTGATTGCCTTGGAGCTGTTTTGCTCCAAGAAGGGCATGCCATAGGCTATGAGAGTCGAAGGCTCGACCCTGTTGAGCAAGCTCTAGGTATATATGAAAAGGAACTCCTTGCAGTTCTACATGCCTTAGACTCATGGAAGCACTATTTATTGGGGACTCCTTTCATTCTGCGAACGGATCACAAAAGTCTTAAGTATTTCATGACGCAGACCAAGCTCTCCAACAAACAAATGAGGTGGGCAAATTTCCTTTCGCAATTTCATTTTCATATTGCTCACATTGCTGGCAAGCATAATCAAGTAGCTGATGCACTCTCAAGACGGCTGAGAGTGAATGCGGTTTCCATAGCAACTCACAATGATCTATCTTCAATGATAGATGAGTATGCTATTGATACCGATTTTAGAGATGTGATTTCAGCCCTTGCATTAGGGAAGAAAGAAGAACCATTTACTTTACAAGATGGTTATCTTCTCTATGGAAATAGACTATGTGTTACTAACTCACTACGTGAGAAAGTAATGTATGAATCTCATGCTCCACCTTATGCGGGGCATAGAGGGATTTAGTCTACCTTAAAGGGAATTGAAACATATTTCTAGTGGCCTACCATGAAAGTGAACATACAAGAGTATGTTTCTAAATGCGTGGTATGCCAAAAGACAAAATTTGATAGAGGGAAGCAACTTGGATTGCTTCAACTCTTGCCAATCCCTAATTCACCATGGGAGAGCATATCCATGGATTTTATCTTTGGATTCCCTAAGTCTATCCATGGGAATACGGGAATATGGACGATAGTAGATAGGTTCAATAAACAAGCTCATTTTATACCTGTCAAAAAGACTATGAAAGCCCATCAAATGGCGACCCTCTTCATTTCACAAATTTTCAAGTACCATGGCTTGCCAATGTCCATAGTGTCGTATAGAGATCCTAGAATGACCAGTAATTTCTAGAAGGGTCTCTTTGAGAATTTAGGGACAAGGCTAAACTTCTCTTCGGCCTATCATCCACAAACGGATGGCCAAAGTGAAATATCTAACCTAACAATTCTCAATCTACTAAAAGCCTATGTAATGGAAGTAGATCAAAGATCCCAATGGGAGAAGTACTTACCCTTAGTGGAGTATGCTTACAATAACACTGTACATACTTCCATGGGAAAATCACCTTTCAAGGTAATTGAGGGAAGATCAAAAAGTCCCTTGCTACTTAAGGTACATGGGAAGATCTTCACTGCAGATGAGTATAGCCGAGACCTACAAGAATCTTTTCAAAAGATTAAGGATGCTATCTCTATCTCACAGCAAAGACAAAAGGCTGCTTCTGACAAGCACAGAAGAGACCAAACCTTTAAAGAAAATGATTGGGTCTTATTAAAGTTTCCTAAGGCTTGATTAAGGCACACGACGGGAAAGAATCCTACGGGACACCAAAAGTACTATGCTAAACTAGCAAAAAGGTACTATGGTCCCTTCCAGATTCTTAGGCCAATCAATGAGATGGCCTATCAACTCAAGTTGCCCAATTATTGGCTCATACACAATGCCTTCCATGTGAGCCTATTAAAGCCTTACAAAGGAGATCCACCTCAAGAACCAACTACTGAAGATCCACCGGAGATCGAGGACCAAGAGGAGGTGTTGCAGCCCGAGTCCATTCTCCGACATGAAGACAAGGTACTAAGAGGCGGTAAGACTATCCGACGATATCTTATTAAGTTTAAGAATTATCCTTTTGAAGATGCTAGATGGATGCAAGGCATACAATTAAAGGATAACTTAAACCTTGTCAATGCTTACAATGCTTCCCAAGAGGAAGCAAATGTACAAAATGTTAAAAATGAACAAAATTATAAGACTCTCTTTTTCTTTATTGTGCACAAAAATGAAGTAGTATGCATGCTTAGATCAAGTTTGCGGAGATGACGTCTCCCAAACACCAAGTAGAGCTTGTCACTCTACTATGGAAGATTGATAGTACTAATGTGCAAACATGCTTGCGGCAGCCTCAGGCTCACAAGCACCAAATGAACTAGTCATCCATTGTGGAATGATGTCGTAGGGTAACATAGGGATCCTCTACCCGCTAAGAAAAGGACTCATGAATATGCTTTATCTTTTCTACACCATAGTCGAGGATGACTATGATTTCAAGAAAGAGGTAATGTCATAATAATCAATATCTAATTCTCCTAAATGATTTTCTCATGTTAAACTGATCATTTAATATGGGGAAGTGCCAGGGGAGAAAAAGCTAGAATATTGGTTAAGCTAGCAGACCGGCCACAATAGGGATCCAAAGGAGGGAAAATAGGGATCCAAAGGGGGGCCATCTGCAAAAGAGCCATGTGCAACAATGGGCTAAAAAGACCCTAAGGTTCAGCCCATTAAGACTTCCAAAATGCTAAGGTTCCAAAATTCAAAGGTTGTGGTTAAAGGTCAACCGTAGGGGAATTGGATGCTTTGTGTGTGTACAAAAAAGTCTTTACAATCCCTACTTAGGAGGGGGCGAGCCTTGCATGTAGGGTATGAGAGAGAAAGCCACACACACACACACAAGCTCCCTTTACACAAAGGGAATGAGGGACACATGTTAGCTCCCTAGCCCAGATGCCCACAAGGTGTACCCAATTCCTATTGGATGGCCTTGGAGGTGGACCAATGAGAATTAGGCTAGAGTAAATCTAATTTAAAAACACTTAATAAAAGAACCAGTGAGAATTAAGTCCTCTAGAAGACTATTGGATAGTCTCCCAAGGGGTCCAATGAGCATTCAGCAGCCCAATGGCTTGCCTGATTCCTATTGGCCAGGAGGCAAAGGGGTCCAATGAGAGTTTAGTTGAATTATTAAATTACCTAAAGCTCTCACAAAAGGGGAAAGGGGGACACATGTTAGAAGGCTATCACTTATACTGCTTAATTACCATTGGCTAGGCCTGGGGAGGTCCAATGAGGGTAGAGCAAGAGCAAATAGCAACAGCGGTCCCCCAAAGGAGAGAGGGGGCTGATTTTTGCAAGGCATTAACACACACACACACACACACACACACACACACACACACACACACACACACACACACACACACACACACACACACACACACACACACACACACACACACACACACACACACACACACACATACACACACACAGTCTATGTGAGAAGCAAGAAAAAGACTAACACACACACACACACACACACACACACACACACACACACACACAGAGTCTATGTGAGAAGCAAGAAAAAGACTATCTCTTCCCAAGCTTTAATGGAGAGCTCATCACCTACTCCAAACTTGTGAGATAGAAGCCTACATCGACACACTATTGGCATGTGGATGCAAATCCAACCAAGAGCCGCAGCTCCAATGCATGCTCATCTCCTCTACCAAGCTAATTACTAAGCTAAGCTATGCTAATATGAGTGATTATGTGAGGAGATGTACATCTTTCTTGTAAGATACTCCTTCTTCCTCTCAATCTACTCTCATACCCTACTAGCTCTCACCATCTTTGAAGGTGTGTGAGGTCTTGGTTCTGAGACCGGGGATAATTGATGTTGTGTTTGCTAAGTGATTTGCTTAGTGCATGAAGCTTTCATCTTCATTGCACTAGCTAGTCTTGAAGGAACACAAAGAATTGTATTGTACAATGTCTCTCTTGATGGGAGAAACCATAATACAAAGCCTTTTGGAGGGGGGACCGGCTCCATGAAAATCCGGTCCTCAACTGTTGTCAATAGCTTAATTTCTCTCTCTTTTGAAAGTATTGTTTATGCTATCTAACTAGGTGTTATGCTTTTTGTTGCTATGTCCACCCAAGCACTCTTGTAATTCTCATTAGGAATCTATTCTAATGAAATGCCCACTATGTTCATGCTAATTTCCACTACACACAAGTTTTTAGGCCATTAAATGTTACAGATATCCCCTCTAAGCTGGCATGCTGGAGGTTCCCCTTGAAGTGGAAGCATTATGGCTCCCCATCGCCTGACCCTCCGTGACTACTATCTTGGGAGCACTCAGTTGCTTGGTTGGCATGTTTCTTGTCATAGGGGTCTTTGATTTCATGGAAATGTTTTGTGCTAGCATTCGTAGGTTCTCAATTTCTTTCTCCCTTGTTGCTTTCATATATCGTTTGATCTCTTGCACTTCGGCAAGAGTCCTACCATCAGGTAGTAGAACCTTAGGGGGTGATGGCTTGTTAGGGTCTTTAATGAGCGAAGTAGATAGGATGTCAACATGGGCACCCTTGGGGAGTATAGGGTCTACATGATAAGTGAAAGGAAAATCTACCTCTCCATTGCCCTCGTTTACTTCAGTATTTGTGGGCTCCGAACAGGTGGCTTGACTAAAGGTATCTTTTAAGCGGCTAAACATGTTAGACCCATGCCGTGGGGAAAAGGCATGCATGTCTTGACTTGACATTTCAAGGTTTTATTTAGGATATCCCTCCATGATGTCGTAGTTAGAGGAAGAGTCACTAAATGCAATATGAGGGTCTTGAGTTGCACTACCTTTGGTTCCAGCCGAAGTCCTAGAACCTAACGTGGGTGGATAATGGGTTCTTGTGCAATTTGAGGCACTCTTTAATGGATCAAATTCTATCACTCATCCAGAGTGCAAATACAGGTGAGGCGCGTATCCCAAAAGTGTTGAGTGATGAGTACTCTAAGAGGTCTCGCCATTAGAGATTTTGGTCGTTTTACTTGGTTTTGTATTTAAAAAAAAAACCTTTTTAGGTGCATGAGACGGAATAGGTCCTATGATAGCTCGAAACAAGAATATTGTTCAGAGGAATTTGGCGTGCTTTACAACACACAATTCGGCTACCAAAAACTCTCATGACACCCAAAATAGTCGAATTCTAGTTGGACGTGTAGGCAAAAGGGGGAAAGTCCAAGGAAGCTAGTGGAAGGAAAGGGTTAGAAAGCTAGTTCAATACATAAACTCTGCGCGCCAACTATACTATTTTTGGCACCGTTGTCGAGGAAATGCTTTGCACCAAGCTCTGCCTGTAGGCTACATACTACATTGTTGAGGTTAATATTTTCTTTTGTTTACAGAGAAAGGTTGGAAAGAGTGTGTGTGTGTGTGGTTGTTTTTGCAGATCTTTCGTCGGAGAAAATAGTACAGTTGGCGCGCTGATTTTATGTATGTGTACATATACACACACCATTTGGAAACGTAGAGAAGCAAGAGAGAGAGAACTTTCTTGCTTCTCTCTCTGCATACATAGAAGAGAGAGAGGAGGATTGTATGCATAGTACAACACATACACACGGTTTGTTTTCTAGACTCAACTCTCAACATCAATGATATCATCTTTTTGAATTGTGGCATCGACGATGAATCTTCACGACTTTGACATCTTTAACGAAATGTTTCCATTCGATAATAGAGATCAGCATCAACTTCCAACAATTTTCTCAGCATTGGCTTCTCCAACATCAACATCGGCATTGGATTCAACATTGATACACAGGCATTGACATCGACATGGTGTTCTTTCATGGCATCGTCAGAGGAGTGTTAGCAGCAAGCTAACACAGATACCATTTTTCGGAGTTCTCATTTGTAAAACAATTATTATTTTGATAAATTGAGAATATTGTAACTCTTATTTTCTCTGATAAAATCTGTAATTAATGAGCCGGGGCTACAAGCTTCTAGATTGTATCAACTTGTCATTACCCATCTTTGGTAGAACTCCCAGATTATTAGTTTTGACCACCAAAAACCTTGGCTAAGATATAAAAAACCAATTTTGTAAGTTATTTTCAAGTTTTGGATAATGAAATACACAACGTTAGCTAACGGCGCTCACTCTCTCCTTCTCACGCTTTCTACTCCCTCCCCAATTTTCGCATTGCAATCATGCTTGTTGCATTGCAACCGTAGGTAAGAGCTCTACGCATTGACGTAAATACATCACAGTAATTCGTAACTTTTGCCATCGCCGACCCGTGGCCTAATTTCATCATAACTAGGAATTTACACTTTCAAATAAAAAACTAAGCATAGGTGGGGCATCATACCTAAGCTTTAGATGCATTCTGGGTTGAAAACGACTAGGTTAAAAATCCACTGCTGTTAATAATCATGATTTTGGAACTTGACCTAAAGTGGGGTTTGAGACCATAAGCATGCGTGCTTAGGTCTTATAAACATGTCATAGAAGTTTCGTTACGTTTGGATGTCATTTGATGCTGTAACGGATGTGATTTGTTTGCCGATGAGTGATTGGCTTTTGGTGATTTCAATCACTTGAGTGTAGCTTGAGTTAGATGCGAGTTGTTAGTTGTTTTCCAACAGATTGACAACCTCTTGTAGCCTCTATGCACTAGTCGAGTCAGCTTCGTCCCATGGATTGACAATTTAATCGTGGTTCTCACTAATACTGCAATAAGATAGGATGGTGAGGTTAGACATGCGTCCCACATTTGGAGCCGCTGCCGGGGATCCAAGAGACCTAAACTAGATAAAAACACGAGCGTCTTATGAAGTTATCCTTTGACTTCCTCTAGGATCGCCTAGAGTTCAAAACTTTCTTTTAAAAACCGCATAGCTTAAGATTGTCATCTTTTGCTGTGTAGAGGTAGCTTGGAAGTAATCGTACTTGTTGAGTGCCTTTAGGATTGTAGAATTGTGGAAATTGATTAGGATTTTGAGGATGATTGGTAGACGAGACAAGTTTTAAGATCAATGCTTAGAAGAACATAAAAGACAAGAAAACAAGTGTTTGTGGACACTTTCCACAACCCTATTCATGAGAATCTAGGAGTAGTATAAGTAGGATCCGAGGTGGATTTCAGAACATTGCTCTCTCTGAAAGAATCAAGTGTGAGTTGTTATTGGAAGTTGTAAATTTTTTGTCTACGACTAGAAATAGCATGAAAAGACTCGAGGGTCTGAACCAATTGGTAAGCTCAAGGACACTTCGAAGTAAAAATTTCAAGAGTTGACCAAAACTTAGAATATTTACTTTTCTTGACATTTTAGGCCAAATTAAGTTTTGACTTGATTCATAGGCTTAAAATAGCTCATGTAAAGATTGTCTTTGAAAAAATTACAAAAAAGTGTTCATTTCAAATCTGAAGTTAATAATCATGATTACTAGCTTTTAGCTCAGATTTGACCAAGGTTCATACAATTGACTCAATGCATGTGTACAAACAAATTTTGTAAAGGCCCAAAAGATTTGGATCACCAAATTGGCAAAAAACTGGGTAAATCTTGAGTGTAAATTGGGGAATAATTTGTCCAAAACTTGATGAAATTTGATTCATAGGCTTATATTGATGTGATAAACATGTGTACATGCTCAGTTGATAAAAAAGATGCAAAAAGTTACCAGTTATAAATAATCACGATTATTTACATCTATCCCATTTTTCAACTTTTTTGACCAAGTCAGCATACCACTAGTTTTACCATGTTGTAATAAGCTCACAAACCAAATTTTGTAAGATTTGGATCACTGGATTGAAAATTGTGACCAAATTTGCAAAGTTAGCCTGCGGACAGAAAATTGATGACCATTTGACAAAAAATTATCCAAACTTGATGAAGCTTGGCTAGTGACCTTAACTTGAGGTGCTTAACAAATCCGTGTCAAAGTTGGGACAAAAATTTGCAAAAAATTTAGCTGGAGTAAATAATCGCGATTATTTACATCTGCTTCAAAACTTGATAATTTTGCAAGTTTGAGTATATTACATGGTCAAGCATATCAAGTAGACCTCACAAATCAATTTTGGTGAAATTTGAATCACAAAAGTGAGACTTAAGCCAGATTGTTGAAATCAGAGTCTGCGGACACAAAACAATTGATAAACTTGATCAGATTTTATCCAAACTTGTTGAAACTTGTCCAGAGACTTTAACAAGTTGTATACTTGCCAAACCAATCCAAAAAGTGTAAAAAACTAGCAAAGTAAATAATCACGATTATTTACTACTGCTACCCAGGGACATCAGTTTTGACTTTTGAACTTGTAAAGTGTTAGACCAGCATAATACAAAGCCACCGGGAAATTTTGAGTTCAATTGGATCCAAATTGGTACATGCTCACTCAGTCTTCAAGTTGCAGATTAAACCTTTCATTTTTGTTGAAGTCGAATCTAAAAGTCAATTTTGACTCCCATAGCTCGATTTGAAGTGATACACATAGACCAATCACGAGAGTTAGCAAAAACTCTACTGTTTTTATAGAAGAATAGCTAACTTGATCAAATTTGTACAGGAATCAGGTTGCAAATGAGGAATCAGTGGCTTGACATAAAGTTGCAACCGAATCAAGTGGAACTTGATGACAGGTCAATCCAAAGGTAACCAGGGCTTCATAAGTCTTTATGAAGTCTTTATGAACCTTAGATCTGGTAGTGTACTAGGAAATCAGGGCATACTCGGAGAAACCTCCAGTAGACTATCCACCGAAGAAAGTGTGAATCAAGGAAATTTCTTGCACACAATTCTTGAAGAAGTCTTAGATACTTTTTCAGATTCAACATCTAAAATGTCTGCTTACTCGACTCATTCGGAAACCGGAATGACAATGCGCTATAAGCATATACTCTCTTTTTATAAGACTAACCGCCATGGAGCCCAGGTTTACTTGGACCCTAACAAGGAGTATGCTATTCGCATTGATGACCATGGTATTGAGTTCGAAGAAGAGATTAGGGAAAACAAACAAGGAAAAATGTACATGGACAGAAACAAAACTTAGTATGTACAAGTCAAAAACCTAATGTGGTAGACAAATGGGGGTTAGAAGTAAACACCATAATCCCAGATATGTCAGCAAAAGAAGGACAACCAACTTTAGAAATCGAGGGATACGATCAAGTAGATTTAAAGCCTTTGAAACAGCTTAGTACGGATAATCTTAGGATCGGAGTCTATTGTTGGGAAGATAGAAACATAAAAGATCTTCTGTGGACTTTGCATGCCAAACCAGGACAACTAACAGCCATGAAGATCATCTATATCTTTAAGATCAAAGATAAGGGACCAACAAACCTACCAACCTACCTGTTTAGGGATTGTTATAACAACAACTTTGCTATGATGACTCTTGAGGAGGTAGAACAAACCAAACACCAAGGGTATTCCATAAGGGATTGGATATTGGGACAAGGACCAAAAAAAAATTCCACAAGATGAACACCGTGAGAGATCATTTGAGAGTAATGTTAAAAAACCAAAAACCACCTCATCATGTAGAAAACCAGGTGACAATAAGGCCAGTCCATGGCTACATGAGTCACTATTTCCAACAGACTGGTTTGAAGGACTCGGAACAGGACCAATTTCCAAGAGACTGGGAGTTGAACCAAAACCAAACAGACGCGTCAGACCAGCTGATTTTCAAAAATGGGTCAGAAAATACAGTGGATCAGGAGATCCATGCGACCACTTAGCAAGCTTTAAGCAAGTGCTAAGAGCAGAACGTATATT
The DNA here is from genome assembly GCF_014529385.1 of Adiantum capillus-veneris. Lineage (NCBI taxonomy): Eukaryota > Viridiplantae > Streptophyta > Polypodiopsida > Polypodiales > Pteridaceae > Adiantum > Adiantum capillus-veneris. Next base: position 62,639,504 of record NC_140941.1, read on the forward strand.
CGATTTCCATACTCAATTCGAGGGGTTTGGAATGACATTAGAAGGAAAAGCATTGACATGGTTCCAAAACATTCCACCAAGGTCAATCATGGACTTGAACACATTAGCTCAAGGATTTGTAGCTGCTTGTTCCAAAATGGGGATCAAACATAATATGGTAGTTCAAATCTATAGCTTTAAATAGAAACATGGTGAGTCTGTTAGAGATTGTGCAACTCGAATGAAACAATACATTGCTAGATGCCCAGGGCTAGAGATACCTGTAGAAGAACGCCTCGTAGCATTATTTCTAGAGAGACTGCTAAACAAAGAACTTCATGCTATAATCTATAGTAAAAAGCATATAACCCTAGAAGAGTGTGTGTCAGATGCTATTGACTTAGGAGACAATTGTAATAATTTTAATGAAGAACATGTCCCTAAGGATAACCAAAGTGAGAAAACAACATCCACTAAACCAGCACAAGTGGGAATGGCTGCTACAACACCACTTTCAACCATAAAAGATATGCTCAAAAGGATGAACGACATGATGAACAACATGTAAAAAGCACCTATGAGGGGACCAGGACAAGGGATACCTCAACAAGGACAACCAATCAAGCCAAAAAAATGGTGTGCAATTGAGGGTAAATGGACCAACCATGAGACCCACGAGTGCTACTTCAGACCAAAATATGATGGGAATGTTCAGTACATGCCCATGAGGCCACAAGGACAACCCATGTACAGATATCAGTCTAATATGGCCCAAGCTCAAAGACCACCAATGGGTTTGGAAAGACCTCAACCTGTGTTGGGTCAACAACCTCCGTACCCAGGACATAATGCAGTGCCTCTAAAGTACATGCACTCTGAAGGACTTATAGATGAACAGGCATTAGTGCCTGTTACACCCTATGCTGAGCCTAGTCCATCTACAATAATGGTAGAAGGAGATTAGTATAATTCACATCCATCACCAATGGAAGAAACTGTGACTTATGCTCCACCAGAGCTCGCACCAATGTATTATGTGGCTAATTAAGGTGTCAGACCTCCCATGGTAAGACGCATGATGAAGCCAAGAACAGGAAACTGTCATAATTGTGGTGCCGATGATCATTGAAATATTGAATGTCCAGAGCCAGACAAAAACCTCAAGCTAGTTGAAGCTTATTGCATACAATGTTGCAAGGGAGGACACTTTCCAGAAGATTGTCCTAAAAATCCTTTAAACAAGGGTAAAACAGTAGTAAACGTAGTCCAAGTGATACCTAGTAGCTCATCAGAGAGTGAACCAACTATTCCGATTAAGGTAATCACTACAGCCCAGGCCAAGAAAAAGAAACACAACTCCTCTGATGATTCAAAATTTTCCTCTCAAAGGATCAAAAGAAGCAGAAGCAAAAGATATGAGATGAGAAAACAAAAACAACGGGTTGAAATTGAGGAGAAAGCAAAAAAGCTATTCCAGGAAAAGTTGAAAGAAACTGGAAGTAAAATCAAGGAAACAACCGTGAAACTGGAGGATCCATCCTGGTTGATAAATTTTTTGAGCTTATTAATGCCGCCTTGGAAGCCTACCAAGCAGGACTTAGATCAGGCAAAAACATGGAAAACAAATGGAAAAACTATCCTTCTTCAGACATGAAAAAGTAGCTAAGCTGGAAGCTTATCAAAATTTGGTAAGAATCATGCAAGAAATGCTAGAAAAACAAAAACGCAAGCTTGAAAGTATTGCAAAACCTGAGGAGCTTGTGTTAAGAGAAACTAAAGAAAAACCCAATGTGAGGGCAGAACCCCACCTTGAAACAAAAGAACTAGAACTTATAATGTCGAACAATGAAGATGCCTTAGACGGAATTCCCTTCGTAGAGGAAGACGGGCCAGGACACTTATGGAAAAATGTTAGAGAGATCAATGATGGGAGCCTAACTCTAAAGTCAGCTCCTATAGAAGAAGTATGGTTGGATAACCTACCTAATGATATGAATATGGATGTACAATCCTTGTACGGGGATTGCGGATCTGAAGCTTCAGGAATGTCGAAACCATTAACCTTGAAAACATTACCTTCTTACTTGGGAGATAACAAAGATGATTCCATAGTGTGTAAGACCACTCAAGTAAAAAGAGCTGAACAGACCCTAGAAGTAGACAACATTCATTCAATCATGTCTACACCCATCCGATGCACTCTTACCTTGGGAGTGCTGTTAAAACTCAGACCATACTTATGGAATGATCTACAAAAAACCCTAGAGAAGGTGGGGATAACGGGGCTAATCTCAAAAAAAATGGAAAAATTGAAAAACGAGATGGACAACAAAGAGATTCGATCTGTTCCCATGAACAAAGTCGGAGACTATTACGAAGGGGAAGAAGGAAACACCACTCCTCCAGTGAAATATAATGACATTGAAACCATGGCAATACTGGATATTGAAGCAGGCATAGCCATAGCCACAAAAGCAGTATGGGAATCCTGGGGACAACCAGCCATTAGACAAACTCGAATGAAATTACAATTGGCTGACGAACACATTGAGAAACCATTAGGGATGCTTGAAAAGGTGATAGTCAATTCATGTGTAATTGAATATCAACACACTTTTTCCATAGTAGACTTTTGGAAAAAACTCAATTATGAAATCATATTGGGAAGACCTTTCATATGACAGGTACAACTTATCCAAGATTGGGGAAAACAATTATCTGTACTTGAAGCAAGTGGGATCTATAACAAGAGTAAATCTAAAAGATCACACTTACAGAGATGTCTTGAAAACACCCATACAAGAGTTTGATTCAGTGTCTTCGACTGAAACTAAGCTTCCATCCTGGTTAAACAAAGACACTCCTATTTGGATGTGTGGAGCTTCAAAAAATGAGAGTTTAAAACTAGAAGAATGTATCCTGGAAAGGGACTGCACAGACCTGAACCCTTTCCAGAGCATTTGTTTGAGCCATTCGAGTGGAATCAAATTTTAGTGACCATGGATTTATGTGTGAATACGTCTTTGCCTACTCAATTTTGCAATGAGGATGGCTACGACATAATTCCCATCCAAATGATTTCAACCCTTAACATTGAAGACGAAGATGAGGAACCCAAGGACTTGATGAAAGCTCAACAAATCTTTTCAGACTTCTATTACGATGCAACAAATGAGTTAGATGAACACTCAGCTACCTCAGAAGGTTCGGGGTCAGAAAAAGAACATGTGAGAGCTAAGCTACTCTTGAAAGGAGGGGAGGAAAAGTTTTTTGACTTTCCCAACTAGAAATCAAGAAGAAAAAAATGGTATAGACAAAAAAGAGACACCAGAAACGTGAAAACACAACCTATGCCATTAGTCTCCAGTAGAACACAATTCTTGATGCAGATAGATGCAAATGATTGTAGAGTTGAAAAAAGTTCTAAAGGAGATATATACGACCGAAATGGAAACCACGGAAGAGGATGGTAAGGATGTAATGAGTGTTCCATCCCATTACAAAAAGTATACGTTCCAAGATAAAAAAAATCATAGTCAAATAACCTATTAGGGAACTACAAAAACAGGGCGAGTCCTACAAAGGGCTTGCAAACGTTGAAAAGATAGACCTGGCTGAACCAAGAGAAGAGCCTAGACCTGCTTACATTGCACAAGACCTAACAGAGAAAGAATAAGAGATTTTGTTGAGCTTGTTAAAGGAACATCGAGATGTCTTCGCTTGGTCTTACAAGGATCTCAAGGCTGTTGATCGAGAAATCTTTCAACATACCATACCCATGAGAGATGATGCGAAACCAAGCAGACAAAGGCCATACATGTATAATGAAACATTTGCTAGGAAGATAAAAGAAGAGATTGAAAAACTAAAGGAAGTCAAATTCATTTACGAAATTGAACAGACAGATTGGGTGTCTCCAATTGTGGTAGTACCCGAGAAGAATGGAAAATTACGAGTGTGTGTTAATCTCAAAAAGGTGAATGCAGCTACCATTAGAGACAACTTTCCTCTTGCAATCAGTGAGCATGTTTTAGAAAGAGTTGCAGGAAAAGAAGCTTACAGCTTCTTAGATGGCTTTTTGGGACACAATCAACTTTTGGTTTACCCAAAAGATCAGCATAAAACTGCTTTTGCAACAGAATGAGGTATTTTTGCTTATCTGGTTATGCCATTTGGGTTAACTAATGCTCCAACCACATTTCAAAGGTTGATGAGCCATGTTTTTAAAGAATATCTTAGGAAATTCTTAGAGGTATATAAGGATGATCTATGCGTACATTCATCAATCCGGGCTGATCATTTTGAACACTCAAAAAGGTATTTGAAAAATGTAGACTTCATAGGATTTGCTTAAATCCTGAAAAGTGCACATTCATGTGTAGACAAGGAAAAATTCTTGGACATATAGTGTCTAAAAATGGCATTGCTGATTTGCCTTGACCAACAACAGTTAAGAGGGTACAAGCCTTCATGGAGCATTGTGGATATTACCGACGGTTCATCTACATGTACGCTATAATTGCAAAACCCATGTATAGCTTGATTACACACTTTGAGTGGACCGAGGCATGTGAAGAATCCTTCATGAAGCTTAAGCAAGCTCTCATCTCAGCTCCAATATTAAAAGCACCATACTGGAATAAGATATTCCACGTACATGTAGATGCTTCCAATTTTGCTATCGGTTGTATACTAGCTCAACCAGGAGACAGGAAAATTGACTTTCCTATTTCTTATGCTAGCCGAGACAATTGAACATGGCGGAAAAGAATTACACCACCACCAAAAGGGAAGGATTAGGAATGATATATGCCATTAAAAAGTATAGACATTACCTATTAGCCAACAAGTTTGTGTTCTTTGTAGACCACCAAGCTTTGTTGTACTTGGTTAACAAGCCATATAGCACAGGAAGAATAGTGAGATGGTTCATCATTCTTTTGGAATTTGATTTCATTGTGGTTGTAAAAAAGGGCACTACACATCAACGAGCAGATCATTTGTCAAGGATTGTTTCAGGAGAATCACCTAAAGGAGTAGACGATGATCTACCAGATGCCTATTTGTTCTCCGTGGAAATGATACCTCGATGGTCGGAAAACATTGTGTCATTGATGACAATAGCTCAAGTGGATTCACAAATACCACTTCCTATTACGATAAGATTAATTGAACAATTGGCTATGTATCAATTACTAGCTGGTGGGCTATACAAAAGAAATCGAGATGGAATATTGCTCTTATGTATTAATCCTGAAGAAAAAAAATAGTACCTAAGTCAAGCACATGTTACCATAGTAGGACTTCACTTTGCAAAAGACCAAACTATGCAACGAATCTTGAGACTTGGAGTATTTTGGTGGACTATGAGGAGTGATGTTTGATCTTTTGTAAAGGATTGTCCTCAATGTAAAAAAAAAAACACCCATACCTCATGTAACATTGTTTCAAATGTCACTTGTTTCTAAGTGGAGTAACTATCTGTTTACTTACTTATCGAGCCAAACATTTCCTGAGGATATGAGTAAACACCGTCAAAGAGTGATTGAAATTGAAGCAAGAGACTATGCTCTTATTGGGAACCAATTGTATTGGAGAGGTCAGGATCAACATTTGCGTCTTTGTGCAAATGAAGATGAGTATATTCCGATTATAGAACAAGCACATGCTAGATTAGCTGGAGGTCACTTTTCTAGTGAGACCACCGCAAGAACAATCTTGATGGCAGGCATATGGTGGCCAACACTTTTTGCATATGCTAAAGAATATGTTCGAAGGTGTGATACTTGTCAACGAGCAAAAATGCCAACACGTGGAGATAGCATGCCCTTAAGACCAATGATGGGGGCTAGAGCTTTCGCAAAATGGGGTATAGATTTTGTTGGGCCAATACAGCCACCTGCTTATAGAACCCAATCTCAATATATCATTGTAGCTATGGACTATTTGACCAAGTGGGCCGAGGCTAAAGCAACTCAAAAGAACGATGCCAAAACCACTGCTGCATTCTTATATGAGTATGTATTCACGAGATATGGACTACCAATAGAAATTGTCAGTAATCGGGGAACTCATTTCCTCAATGAGGTAATAGAGGATTTGCTTAATGAGTTTATGGTCATCCATAACAAATCATCTCCCTATCACCCACAAGCAAACAAACAAGCTGAGCATATGAGCAAAATTCTTATCTCAGTGCTGACTAAATTGGTTAGTTCAGGACAGACAGATTGGGAAATGAATCTCCATACTTCTCTATGGGATTATCGAGTTTCATTCAAAACAGCTTTAGATGCTACACCCTTTAACCTTGTTTATGGTCTTGATGCCATACTTCCAATAGAATTTCTATTGCCAACATTAAGGGTAGTACAGCATCTTGACTGGACTGGACATGAATTGTTAGAAAGACTTTGGAAAATGTAGATGAGCAAAGGCTAACCATTGTAGCTCACATCTATGCACAAAAGCGGAAACAAAAACAGTTTTTTGGTTCCCACTTAATCACAAAAATCTTCAAGAAAGGGGACTTAATCTTAGTCTATTCCCTTAAGCAACACATTCCCAAGTTTAAAAAAAAGGAAAATGGACCGTTTATCATTGAAGATGTATCTCCAAGTGGAGCAGTAAAATTGTCCACCCTAGATGGTGAACCAATGACTAATTGGATTAGTGGATGTCGTTTAAAGAAATACAATTTGCCACTAACCAATGAATTGCTAGAAAGAATGCATGCAGCCAAGAAAAGGAAGATTAAACGACAAGAGGTTATTGATGAAGCCCAAGAGGAAGCTCGGCTTTGTTACTCAAACAGAAAGCTACCCTCAGGAATCAACAGATACCGATTCCCATCAACACTCTGGAAATAGATGACCGACAATGGGAATTACCTAAAGATGCAGTGTCAACATATGATGACTGGTTAGACGGAATAGACCTGCACATCAAAGTACAACTCAACAATCATAGCACCAATGCTTTGGTCGACACAGGAGCTAGAGTAAATGCAGTCAGTTATTCCACGTACAAGAAGGCAGCAAGTCAAGCATTGACATCAGGAATAACGACAATCAAACGATGCAACAAGAATCCAACCCCAACATTGGGAGTAGTCAACTTGAACATGATAGTACATGGATGTTCATGTTCTCATCAGTTTGTATGCTTACTAGATGAACACATGAATGAGACGATGATTCTTGGAATTCCCTGGATGCGGACATACAAAGCAGTACTAGATTGGGATACAAATCAGCTAAAGCTATCACCTAAAGGCGAGCAACGCATTGTTCCAATTGCAACAAGCAAGGAGAAATGGAAAGGAAGCAATCAGCGGACCAAACAATGAAGTAATCAATCTTCTCCATCCCCTCGACAAGTAAATGCTACAAGTAGCATGCAAGGAGTTAGGAAAATTTGGGTACCAAAAGCACAACTTAAGGATAAACCGATTCAAATTTGGGTGCCTAAAACTTCACTGCCCGACAAAACGAAAGAAGGTTCCAAGGGTAAAAACATAGAGACCAGCATCTCTGAGCAAGGAACCTAACATGAAATTGGTTTGGAAGAAAAAGGAGAACTTTATCTTCTCCACAAACCGTAAACCAATCAAGCAATGGCGAGTTAAGTCTCAAAAGACTCCACCACATCATACAACACCAAGCAGACCAAATTACCAATGGCGAGAAAAAGCTCGACAATAGTCAAAAGTGCTACCAATAGCCCAAGAAATCAGTGTGTTGAAGCAGGTACAATCAAAGAGAGAGCACACAAGCTACAATATTTTCTCTTTGGAAGACATCAACAGCAAACCTCAACATCATCAGAACTCAAGACCCAGCTCTTTCACAGCGTAGGGATTTGAATTGCATTGATATTCAAAGTATGGTAGAGCCAACCACGGCTATGTATAGACACAATTGTTCAACCCACACACATAGTTGTCCCGGAGTACGCTGTCGTGTTGTGGCACGTATATAGTGGGAACGGGCATTAAACGATTTATCTTGTGACTTTTTGATGCATAAGTATACTTCATATAATACTCATATGCATAAATAAAAGCTTTCTACCATACCTTAGTATTACCTTTGAAGTAATATAAATTTACATTACTATTAGAAAGTACTGCAAGAGAAGTATCAATGATTGTGCCTCTTTTTGTCTGGGGGAAAAGCATTTGTATATTTCTTCTAATATCTCAACTATACCCTACCATATATAAATTATATATGGTAGGGTATATCTTAGTATTTTTCATAATAATCAATATCTAATTCTCCTAAATGATTTTCTCATATTAAACTGATCATTTAATGTGGGGAAGGCTAGGGGAGAAAAAGCTAGAATATTGGTTAAGCTAGCAGACCGGCCACAGTAGGGATCCAAAGGGGGGGCCATCTGCAAAAGAGCCATGTGCAACAATGGGCTAAAAAGACCCTAAGGTTCAGCCCATTAAGACTTCCAAAATGCTAAGTTCCAAAATTCAAAGGTTGTGTCCAAAAGGTCAACCCTAGGGAAAATTGGATGCTTAGTGTGTGTACAAAAGTCTTCTTCAAAGCCTACAAAGGAGGGGGCGAGCCCATTTAGTACGGGATGAGAGAGAAAGCCACACACACACACACACAGGCTCCCTTTACACAAAGGGAATTAGGGACACATGTCAGCTCCCTAGGCCAGATGCCCACAAGGGGTGCCCAATTCCTATTGGAAGACTCTTGAAGTGGACCAATGAGAATTAAGCTAGAGTAAATCTAGTTTAATTAATTTAAAAACATTTAATAAAAGAAACCAATGAGAATTAAGTCTCCTAGAAGACTATTGGGCAGTCTCCCAAGGGGTCCAATGAGCATTCAGGAGCCCAATGGCTTGCTTGATTCCTATTGGCCAGGAGGCAAAGGGGTCCAATGAGAGTTTAGTTTAATTATTTAATTACCTAAAGCTCTCACAAAAGGGGAGAGGGGGACACATGTCAGAAGGCTATCACTTATGCTGCTTAACACCCATTGGCTTGACTTGGGGAGGTCCAATGAGGCAAAAGCCAGACCAATTTAGCAGGAAGGGCTCACCCAAGAGAGAGGGGGGCCTGATTTTTTCTTGGTATTGACACACACACACTCACACTTGACCATGTGTGAAGAAAGAATACTCTATCTCCTCCCAAGCTTTAATGGAGAGCTCATCACCTACTCCAAGCTTGTGAAATAGAAGCCTACATCAACACTCTCTTGGCATGTGGATGCAAATCCAACCAAGAGCCAAGCTTCAATGCATGCTCATCTTCTCTACCAAGCTAATTACTAAGCTAATCTATGCTAATATGAGTGATTATGTGAGGAGATGTACATCTTTCTCATAAGATACTCCTTCTTCCTCTCAATCTACTCTCATACCCTGCTAGCTCTCACCATCTTCGAAGGTGTGTGAGGTCTTGGGTCTGAGAACGGGGATAATTCAAGTTGTGTTTGATTAAGTGTTTTGCTTAGTGCATGAAGCTTCCATCTTCATTGCACTAGCTAGTCTTGAAGGAACACAAAGAATTGTATTGTACAATGTCTCTCTTGATGGGAGAAACCATAATACAAAGCCTTTTGGAGGGGGGACCGGCTCCATGCAAATCGGGTCCTCAACTGTTGTCAATATCTTAATTTCTCTCTCTTTTGAAAGTATTGTTGATGCTATCTAACTAGGTGTTATGCTTTTTGTTGCTCTCTCCACCCAAGCACTCTTGTAATTCTCATTAGGAATCTATTCTAATGAAATGCCCACTATGTTCATGCTAATTTCCACTACACATAAGTTATTAGGCCATTAAATGTTACAGTATTACCTTTAAAGAAATATAAATGTACATTACTATTAGAAAGTACTGCTAGAGAAGTATGAATGATTGTGCCTCTTTTTTTCTGGGGGAAAAGCATTTGTATATTTCTTCTAATATCTCAGCTATACTCTACCATATATAAATTATTTTCTTCTTTTCACATTTATTTAATAATATAACCCTTCAATAATGCATACCTTCTTGGATACATACAAGAGGGAAGGACCTACTACAAGACTTTATGAAAAGGAAGATCGAAAGCTTCTTGGACCATCCCAATTTGAAAATCTTGACCTAAGGGCATGGAGAAAATGCCAAAACCAAGTCAAGCTCTTTTAGTAGGCCAATTTTGCCTTTTGAAGCATGTCAATCCGAGTTACAGGTCAAAAGTTACAAGGAAAAGAGTGAAAAATCCTCTCACAACTACGCTGCAAGAAGAGATGGTAAATAGGTGAATCAAGTGAAAAGAGGTAATCTTGGTTTTTTTCCATAAAATAAGATATTTGGAGGATAAAAGACACAAGCATGTGAATGTAACACCTCAAAGATGCCTTGAAGGACAAGACACACAAGTTGGGACCCCCTGCTGGAGCCACACAGAAGATGCCTAGGTGGGCCCCACATACATCATGCACCCACATGGAGCCTCAACGACCAAAGATGCTGAATTTCATGATATTTTGAGTCCTAATATTGCCCATTTTAAGAAATATCCAAAGAACATTTAATTTGGGCTAACTCTTTAGCCTAATCAAGTGATTATGTAAAACATGGCTTCCTCACCTATAAAAAGGGCAACCTTCTCTTCATTGGGGCAAGTTATGAGTGAGTGAGAATAGCTCAATTCCATTGTGACACACTCATCTTAGTGCCACACTTTCTCTTCAAGAAAGACTGAAGTCTTGTCTCATCTTCTCTCTCCATTAAGGTGGTGGCAATTGCTCTCATGTAAGATATATGTTGCTAGTTTTACTTTCATTTGCATATCTAGTCCAATACTTGTCTCTAATTCTATCTCTATCTCTCATTATCTATCTTTAATACCAGCACCACACTTAGATCTATCTCTAATTCCATCTTTACTCCTCCTTTGATCTCTCTTGTTGTGTCCTAATTGTTTCATTGGAAGGTATTCAAGGAGCAACCTTGTCAATGTAATGGGTACAACCTTCTTGCGAGAAACAATTATGTACACAAGGTTAGTAACCATATCTTCATCTTCCACAAGTATCTCTCTCTCTTAAGGTTCTCATTCTCTTCCACAAACTCTAGAATCTCCTTGCTATAGGTACTTCTCTCCCCGCAGTATCCTTATTGCCTAAGGGCAACAATAGGGCTTGGGAGAGAAACTCTCTTCTTCTTCTCCTTTCACTTCTTTCACACCTTTATCTTTGAACATACTAAGTATATCATTGATGAATAACCATAATCCACATAGAGGTAATTTATTTCAATTCCATTCAGTGCAATCTATTAGGGTCAACATTTGGATTAGTCAAAAGATTCACTTTCAGCAACACATAGTGTTTCTATTTGGTCCTGAAAGGCTCAACGAAATACTTCTCTCACCAGATCCCATCATACTACCTATTATTGACTGTGACTTCTCTTTTGATGTGAATGTGGCTATTTTATTATGAATCAAGAGGATTTGTACTCACAACTAATCCCAATCGCTAGACAAAACATATACATTATAGTAAGCACAAAGCTACAGTTCCAAAGAGCAATCCGTAGCTTATTTGGACAACAAAGATTAAATATCATTAACTCATACATTAACCATTTTATCCTACCCATGATACGATATGATCGTAATCTCGATGTTTTCATTTTTGTTTTGTTCTGACTATCTTTCATGAGTTCTCTCCATCACGTGTGTAAAAGTGAGCGGCTTCTTTGGCTACATTTCTTCTTTAGATTTAGAAGCTATGTTATCTACATCTTAGCTCCTTCTCATAACCCTTGAGCTTCCTCACAAACTCTCACAGCAAGAGGCCCGGTGCCTTCCTGGCAAGACCGCCAACTTTTTGACAACGCCATCTAGGAGGGGTGGAAGGGCACTAAGTACTAAGTAATTAAGGGCAATGTTTGAAGAGGGAAGAAAAAGTTCGATGTTAACGTGTGATTTTTTGAAAAATTACCTAATAATGCCCTTATAATTCATCATCAGGGAAAATTTATTGATAATATCTTCCCGATGAGTGTAAATAGTATATATACTATTAGAAAATCATTAAAAAATAGTCCTTTTTGGATATTTTTCATCATTTTTATTGATAACGAGACTTAAAAATAGAAAAATCCAACAGAAAACAATAAAGCTATGTGTTTCAATGTATTTCCTTAATTATTGGATTTTCACTTTACTTTTTTAGAGCATTTGGTTATTTTCTTTGATTTTTTTAATAAACATGTTAAAAATTAATAATAAATAGCAAGGAATCTCAGATGGAAAAACGAAGACACAATGGTGATCAGAAAGACAAGGTGGACAAGCACAAAAATTTTCAATGAAATCAGAAGATGGAAGCAGGAAGCCTAAATTAGGCGGCCAAGCCTACTTTTGCAAAATTCTTGCAGAATGAGCTACAGGAATCTGATCTAGGAAATTTTTGAGTCTAATATAGATTTCACGGCCTAGTAGGACTAACGAGGGAATCTAGGGAAAATTGGTTCAGGAAGTCCGGGTATAGATATCCAAGGTAGGCTAAAACCACCTCATTTCCACTTGTGGCCTTTGCAGAGAGAGCTTTTCGACCTCTTTCGCGCGTCTTTTCCGGAGTCTACAGTTGCCTGTTTTCAGCACCATCTCACACGAGACATGAGGGGTAAGTTCTTTACTCATCAATGATCCATTTTGTACGATCGGTAGCTAGTCTAAACCCCTAGAAAAAACCCTAGAAATCGAGCAGTGCACGAAGACCTACGACCAAAAACTGACCATAGCGGCCTGTCAGCTCGACCAAATTAGATGGGAATTGAACTGTAGCATGCCCTAACACGATAGGACCTTTCTATATCATCAGTTGACCATTTGGGAGGGGTCGAGGGGGTTCCCACTAGAAAAACTAGGGTTTTGGCAGATGCCAGAATTCGGATCTGACTCCACAGACAGCTTGCCTACGAGGTTCAAATACAATGTATATGATTGGTTTGGTGAAATCAATCAAGCAAAGCCCTTGAAAAGTAGAAAACAGCTCGAAGGCTACAAAGTGTCAAATTCGACATACGGGTCAAACTGACTCCAAATGAGTCAGAATTTGATGACCTGCTTCACAACTATGTTGCGGACAAGTTCAAAGCCTCAAAATTGACTGACCAACTCAACAGGCAGTGTAGTCACAGAAATCGGTGATTTCAGAGTCGATAAAGCACAAAGTGATGCCAGCATGACCAAACTTGACCAAATTTAATTTAGGAGTTCTTTTAGGTGTATACAATGTGTTTAGGTCAAAATTTGCAAGTTTTGCAAAAAAATTATGACTACTGTAAATAATCACGATTATTTACTTTTGCACTATATTTGCTTGGAAATTGTATCATCACCTCACCTATCATGTGTACACACCTATTACATGCCAAAAATCAAGTATGAGCCAAAATGAGCACCTATAACTTGGAAAATTGCCAGAAAACGGAAAGAAGTCTTTGCAAGCCAATTTTTGGGTTATGGACAACATTTCTTGATCCAAATCACCTCATATCTCATACACAGGGTCTATACAATGCCTAGAATTAATTTGTACCAAAAAATGTTGATTTTGGTAGAAATGTTAATAATCGCGATTATTTACTTTCTAGCCAAAATGAGGGAATTTTGATAGTTTGCCATCATACATCCAAAGTACATGATGTGTTAAGTCCACTAGCCAACTTTGAACCAATTTGGAGCTCAGAATCTCAAATTTCCACTATATCTACTGTTTCAGAGACCTAAAGCCAAAATCTGGTACCATTTTCATCCTATGCATCCAAATGAGCCCATATTTCACTCAGAGTATGTATTTGGTATATACTTCAAGCCTATGATGCCAAGTTTGCAAAATGTTGAAAAAATTACTCAGCTGTGTAAATAATCGTGATTATTTACTTTGGTGGAAAATATTTGTTTGGACTTTACAATTTTGTTCCTTGCATGTTTTTATGCATCTATGCTTGTTCAAAAATTGATTTGAAGCAAATTGGACCAAAATTGTCAGCATTTTAGACTAAAGGAAAATTCAGAGAAAAATCCGACAAATCTGCTAACTTTGACACTCTATTCACTGAACAGGAGCCATGCAATCAGCAGAGAGGGCCAAGAAGAAGCTCAGAAGAAAAAGTTGCAGCAACTGCCCGCATATCAATTGGATCCAAATTCAGCCAAAGCCGCCAAGGCAGCATATCTTTCAAAAGAACATCTAGAAGAGCATCACACCACAGTGTTCACCGGCAGATTAAGGAGTGAGGAGGGACATCAGGTAGAGTTGCAACTCCTACCGAAAGAAGTATATGATGTAACCGCGAAGCTTGAGACCAAAGACGCCAACCGCAGCCTAGGACTCAGAGACTTTTATGAAAAGGAGTCATGCGATGTGGATTTCCAAAAAGCTTACGAGCTTTTATCCACGATTAAAGAAGATGGAATTGCCCAAATTTTTGACCCGCAGGGAAATAAAGTCGAAGTGGTAATAACCAAAGAAATAGTGGCAGAAGCACTTAGACTGCCCACAGAAGGAATGACCATGAGGGCAAGGGCCAGGAAAATGGTAGGTACTTTCACCAAAGAAACCACCGCAGCCACCTTTGCAGATCTAATTCACAAGCAAGTGGAAGAGCCAGCCAGGTTAAACCACCAGCATTTCAACTTCTTGGCTAAAAGGCCACCAAGGTATACCACGCCAAATCATGTAGTTGCCACCACTTTTACACAAGTCCTCAAGTCAACAACCAGGCAACCGGTGGACCACGCACAATACGTCTTGACCACTTTGAAAGGCACAAAGAAAGAAGAAAATATCACTTACCTGGGTGCACCAGAGGTATTGACAAGGATTGCGTACCATGCCACCAGCATGGCCAACAACCTACCACCTGCCCTAGACCAAAACACTTGGATACTGGCAGCACAACCATCTCCTTGAGCTACAAGATCAGCCAAGAGATCCTACAGATATGGTGAAGAGTCAGCTAAAATCTCGCCTGTTGAAAGGTCAACCTTTCAACAACGCTTCCACAAAGATTCCATGAAGATTCTTGAAAGATTCTCTAAAGATTCCAAATAAAGATGTTGATGAAGTGATGAAGACAAAGATGGATGTTGTAATGTGAAGATACAAGCTCATGGACATCATCAAATATCCCGTTATTATCATTTTGAGCCATTACGGCCACTTTTGTAATGTTTACGGGAACTTCATATTTTAAGTCGACAATTGTATTCTGGCCAGAGATGCTTGTTGGATGAGCAAAGCCAGCTCACAGTGTTGTAATTAAGCTCTATAGAAGCTTAGGGACAAATCAGGTCATTTTGGTCGGACATTAGGTTTTCTAAGGCTTAGTATATAAGCCAAAACCTAAAGCTTTGTAAAGAAAATTCTAATAATCTGATCTTCTGTGTCGTTGGGAGACTGCGAGAGAGTGAGAGTGTGTGTGTGTGTGCTACAGGAGCTACGATGGTCAGAATTGCAAACGGAGAGCAGTTGTGTGTCCCCCTCGAGGAGAGCTACGTGTTGATGCTTACATCACGCGCGTTTGTCTGTGTTTTGGCAGATTCACCTGCGAGCTACTTTTGGAGTTTCGGTGAGTAACTGTTGTCCGTTTTTGCATTTCAGCATATCCACGTGATCAGAGCGAGTAGATCTACACATTAGGCACTTTAGTTTTCGGAAACGTCGACCTACAAAAACCGGCCAGACATCCTACGCGTTTTCTGCACGGAGGATATTGAGTAGGTTTTTTGGTCACGGACCTTAGGGAGAGGGGCCTATTGGTGTTGATAGGATATCCCTCAAGTTTTGTAACGTTTCGAGAACGTCTAATGGGCTTTTGGCTTGCGGTAGCATCATAGGAGACTCTCACATTCACAAAACCGATGGCATGTAGATTTGATATCTTTGTAGGAAGTAGTCATTAGTCGGTCGAGTAGAGGTTGACACCCTTTGCTTGCTTCTACGCTCCTGCGGGTTAAGCTTCGTCCTCAGTTGACATTATATGTTAGGTGAGTTCTCGCTATGCTGACGTCTGTCACGGCGTATCCGTCCCCAACATTGGCGCCGCTGCCGGGGAAGAGGGCCCAAGTAGGTGACCGAGACTAGTCCTTGAGGATAGAGGTCCCTCTGGCTTGCCAGAGTACTATTTTACATTTAGATAGGATCAGAGGGTGGTGGACTCTCTAGGTCTTAGGAGGAGTCTAGAAAGCGTGTGTCTGGCCTAGATCCTTCGTCTAGGTAGTAGTAGGTTGTGGTGTAGAGAGTAGGAGTTGGAGTGGTAGATGTGGTGGTAGGTTGACTTGAGAGTCCGTGTGAGGCTAGGAAGCAACCAAGACATCAAAATCACCATCTCACATTGATGAGTAGGAGTACGGTAAGTAGGATATCTTGATTGTTGCTAATCTAGAGTACTTTATGCATGTCTTATTTGCTGTTAGGCTCATCAGAGAAGTGGAAAACGCTAAGTAGGAAAGACGGTAAATTGTGTTTGGAAGCTGATTTGAAGTCCAAAAGTTTCTGTGATTATTGATGAGAGCTCTACAGAGCATAGGGAATACTACTGCCAAAAAAAAATTGCATTTTAAGACAGTAGACATCCTACGTGTAGGATGTCTCCAGGGTACTTTTGGCAGGGAATTTGGGAAAACCGAGGTAATCAGTGGGTTCAGAGGGTAGGTTTTACCCTAGAAACATACTGACTTGGGTGTTTTTCCCTATTTTTGCTGATTTAAAAGCCAAAAGGCGGAGTCAGAAAACGTAAAATTTCAGAAAAGGCTTAAATTGAGTGATTTTTGCATGTTTTTGCATTGTGAAGCATACTTGCACTTGCTGAGAGCATAAGGAAGCATCAGGGACACTTCAGTCTGAAAAAATAAGCAGTAGACATCCTACGCGTAGGATGTCTATAGGGTGATCTGGGCACTTTTTTGAAAATCTGAGGTTACCAGTGTGTTTAGAAGGTAGGTTCTACCCTATTTTCACCTAGAAAGTGGAAATTTGACCAATTTTTGACAGATCAAAGCCAAAAGACGAGAATTTCCAGACATCCTACCCAAATTGTGTCCAAGGCCTAATTTTGAGACCAAACCATAGGATGACTCCAAAAACATGTTCTAAATGTTGTATTGAGTGCATGTGATAAATTTCTTCTCATTTGGGTCAGTGAAAGGGAGATAGAACGGACTTTAGCATTTTTGACTGAAAAAGACAAGAATAGCTAGTTTTGGGATCTTTTGACATCCAAACTCAAATCTAAGCATACCAGTGGGTTGCTGAAGACTAGGGGAATCTTTGTTCCAAGGTTGGATTCATTTTGAGCAAAAAGACATCCTACGGGTAGGCTGTCTACTGCATAATTCTGAAACCAAAATTCTACTGTGACCATACCATGCTGTCATATGGCCTTAGATAAGCCTCCTAGGCAAATTTGGTCCAATTTGGAGTTGATTTGACTTGGGAATTCATCAGAACAGACATCAGGCTTTTGGAACAGATTCTTGATCATTTGACCAACCTATAGGTGTCTCCAGGGTCAAAAAGTGGTCAAAACTCTACTTTGGCCATATAGGGAGGTTCCCAGTGTCTCAAGGATTCCAGAAATTTTTTCAAAAGTGAATTTGGACCTTGTTTGGCCTATTTACCAAGTAAAGACAAGAATTGTCAGACATCCTATTCTTGGAGTGCACTAGAAGCTTATGCAGCCCAAATCTTGACCTATTGGCATCCAAACTCAAATCTAAGCATACCATTGGGTTGTTGAGCCCTAGGAGAATCTTGGGATCAAGTTTGGACAAAATCTGAGCACTTGGACATCCTACGCGTAGGATGTCTCCAGCTTGATTTAAGACTCCAAACCAACTTATGAGCACACCACTGTGATCAGCACATCAAGGAGAAGCTGGGGTGAAAATTTCAAGTCATTCTGAGCAAAAAGACATGTCTCAAGGCCATTTTTAGGTTTAAATAAAATTTTGAGCATACCATTGTGTTGCTAGACTTGAGGGGACTCTCTGGACCAAATTTTGTTAAATTCTGAGCATATAGACATCCTACGCGTAGGATGTCTCTAGGCCAGTTTTAGGGTCCAACTGTAGTTTTGACCATACAAGAGTGTTCACAGTGTCACAAAGATCCCAAATCTTCTTTCAAAATTGAATTTGGACTCATTTTGACCATTCTAAACTGCAATTCATTGTTTTGACCATAACTTTCACAAACGGTATCGGATTGAAAAAGTTTTTATATCAAAACGTAGCCTGAGAGTGACTCTACAGATCTTAGAGAAAAAAAAGAACTAAATGTATGCCTACGGCAACCATTTAGTTCATCTTTGAAAAATAGAATTTTGCAGATTGTGTGCTAAAGTGAACACAGGTTAGCTCAAGTCAAGAATCGCTACAAAGGGAGCAGTCATTACAGTATAGTGGTAAGTTGCATAGCTTATCATAGTGCTTCCACTAGATCGAGGCCTCCTAAAAATCTCTAGGCAAAGAAAGCGCTAGAAAAGACAGTATCAGCCCTGGCAAGCAAGGGATCTAAGAAGTTCAAGCAGTGCAAGCAAAGCCCAATTCAAAAAACTCAGAGATTAAGGCATCCACAAAAGCTAAAGGACCTCAAGCGAAAAAGGCCGACACAAGGGTGCTAATAATTTTTATTAGCATTGAGGCAAGCAATTAGAGCTATCACTAAACAAGTACAACAAGGGAGTCAAGACGAAAGCAATGGCATCTCAAAGGAATCAGACCAGCCGAGACGAAGCTTCAAGTACATCCACAGAAACTACAAGAGAGCAAATTTGGATCTATCTGATTGGCCACTACAAAGGACTGCCATGCTATGAAGATGTCAATCGGAATTTGTACATCAAGACAAAGAAAGATACAGAGGAAACTCGGATATCTCAATATGTGGAAGTTGAAACAGCGAAGAATGTACTACACCCACATCCAGATTTCATGGAAGACTGTCTAGGATCAATTTACATGAGGCACGGAAAATACATCGACAATGAGATAGAAATTTTGTACAAAAGATCAACTTACAGATATCTACACATATCCTCCAAGTAGTTTTTTGTACAAAGCACAAGATGGAAAACGGAAAATTGGTACCCTCTATGGAGACGAAGACGGTCGATACTACAGGGCTGTCACAAGTCATGAAGTTCCTGTAGAAAACAATCATTATTTTGAAGCAGAAGCGTTTGGCTCAAGAGGAGAAGACTACATGTCTAAAGGTGGTAATGTATACCATCTCATCATGGGTTTACCTCTAACTACGCACCTGGAAGAATTGACACCTACAGCTGTCACTACACAAATGAGTGACACACAACAAGGCACAACACAAGACACGACATGGAAAGACACGGTACAAGTTTCGTGCACCACACGAGCACAAGACAAAGCACAAGCACACCAAATTGCACAAACAGGGAATACGTCGGAAGTATCCGCTATGAAGATAGCACAACTTCAAAAAGAACTAGCTCGGTCTCAAGAGCTACTTAACAAAGCACAAGAATTCATATCATCAGGCATTAAACAGATGCCAACATCAGATATGGGACCCTCTCAGATGGGGGGAGTTCAAACTCAATAGAGAGACCCTATCTCTTCAAGAGTGGGATTAAGAAGTCCAACTTTACAAGAAGTAGTGTCCTTTCAGGAGCCCAAGTGGAATTTCAAGAAGAATTGGAAGATGCCGAGCCGGAGGAGAGACCACTGGAAATTCACAATGCCCAATGTAAAAGGTCATGTCAAGATGTCATTGTGGTCGACAAATACGATAGGCACCATGAAATAGCTGATGTGAAAAATATGGATGAGTTTAGCAATTGTGGGCAACCTGTAAGTCAAATACTTGAACTCCATCCAAAAGCACCATCAAGGGAAATGGAAAACAAAGATTCGGTTCAATATTTACCCTCGGTGAAGAACTCGCCAAAATAAACTTGGAAACATAGCCCTAAGGCTATGCAAAAGCCCCACGTGAAGACATGCAAATAGAATCAATGGATGAAGCTAAAAGTCTACCAAATAAATTCTCTACTGTGGACTCTTCATTGGTGATTGAACAAATCAAAGAGTACGAGAAGCTAAAAGAAGATGTAACTGAAGACATAGAATGCAAAGAAGAACAGGAAATGACTGAGTCCAAGATTGACTACCAAGGACAAGCAATACAGGATATGAATGAATATTTTCGAGAAGAGACTCTACAAAAACCCATGGAACAATGGAAACGAAAGGCCACGGCGACCATTGCATCAGAAGAAGAGAGTCAACCTCAACATCCTGTTACACAAGCTTCAAAACACCTCCAAGAAGAAAAGTCACCATCGAATGACCTTCAAGTGTTAGAAGAAGTAAACACTGATAGAGAGCTTCTGAAATCAAGAATCAAGGCGTCACAGTCAGAAACTAGCAATGAACACCAACAAGCAGCTACAGTAGAAGATAGTAAGCAGTTGGGACATGCTACAACAAGTCAAATGACAAATAAGTTCAACATACAAGAGGATGACAAAGCTTCCAAGGCACAAAAGTCCAAGACAAGTACCAAAAGCAAAGAAGGACATCAGTTACTTAGCAGGCAACAAGAAGATTAAATTCTCATTGGATGTGTATGAGAAACTGAAATTCAACTTTACAGCAGAGATAGATTGCACTGCCACGACTAATGTCATGTCTTATGGGCTGTGGTTACTTCTAGGTAAGCCAGAACTGTATGAAATTCAGGTACAGATTCCTATATCACATGGAATAGCTGTCACAAGTTTACGGATTGTAGAAGCTACCCTTAAACTACGGTCAAAGGTAATCAAAGACAAATTCCTAGTGGTGGATTCATCGAAAATGAGTACACATTTGATTTTGTCCATGAAATGGGCAAAGGCAGTTGAAGAAGAACCTGAATTTTCAACAATGGTCATCACGACTAGCTCTCAAGAAATCCAGCCTACTACTGCTCCAAGATTATCTGCTTCCGACAAAGGCAAAGCCAAAATGAGCCCACAAATGTCCTACCAATAGAAGAATCCCCTTAAATCAGATTCTTCAATCCAACCAAAAAAAGTTCAAGATAGAGCTTCTATATCAACTGACCACATGCTTCCACATGAAAGGTAGACTCCAAAGAAAACCTTTCAGCCGAAATACCCTACACTGCGAGATAACCGCCGCCAAAGGTTTTCAAAGGTCTACATTAAAGGTGAAGAAATAAAGGTCAAGGACCCAATATGGGTAAATGATCTTAGCCAATTGACGAAAGATAAACACATGGGATGGATAGCCTCCTAGTACAGCTTAGCAGAGCAAGGCTATTATGAGGGTCAAAAGAAACTTTGGTTACCAAAGCCACAGACCTCGGCTTATGTGGTGGATAAAGGTTTCAAAAAGCATCCCCAAAAGCAACAAAGCTCATATTTATATCGCCAAAGGAAACCAACCAACTAGGCTTGCCAAAGGTACACAAGAAATTTCAAGTCCAGCTGGCCTTCATACAACCATAGGACTTCAACGGTAAATAATCCCGAAAATGGCACTCTTGTACATCTCAATACGACATCAAAATCATCATGGGAAGTGCCATCTACAATTCTTCAAGCACAAGGTTACTATCAAGGAAATTGGAGAATCTAACTAGCAAAGATGCCATGTAAACATTCTTCAAGCAAACGACTTCAGCTTGAAAAAAATCGCAATTTCACGGAAAGCAAAATCAAGGACAATGTCACAGTCAAGGCAAAGGATAGCTGCAAAGACATGCTAATCACACGATGCAGATACAAATGGGTGCCAAAAGAACAACACATAACGAAGGATATTGAAGTCATCTCTAGCTCTCAAGAAATGTCAAGACATGATAGACAAAGTGTTACGGGGAATGGAGCGAGCCAATCTTCTCAACCAAGGGACCAACAACAACAAAAAGAAATTTTGACGACCAAGGTCACCCAGGTATGGCAAAAGAAACCAACATTGCCAGTATGGTCCTTTACAAATCCTCTCTTTGAGGATGGGAGTTTTGAATTTCAAAACCTATTCTTGGTCGAAAGCTCCCGAGAGTAAGTCAAGTCGCCATAAAAATCATGGCATAAGAGTCAAGAGTCGGGCAGCTGAGCCACTAAATGAGCAAGCGTCAGACCCAAGCTTCATGTCTTAATATTTTTGTGGTCTATGAGTCTAGATATTTAGATTATAGCTCAAGCTGGAAGAGTTGAGCATATTGTAAAATGGAATCGCTCATGCTGGATAGGTGAGCATAAGAGTCAAAGTCTACTATTTTAAATGGTGGAGTGGCGGAGTAGTCCATAAAACACTCACGCACATGAACATCGTTAGGAGAGTGGAAAAAACCTCGTCGACAAAAACCCTTCTTGTGAGTAACGGCAGCTCTTGAAGTCAAATATATTGTTGCTTCTCTAGCTACGTTCACTACTGGAAGCACCCATTCAAACTCCTCTCGCACCGCATACTGTTTCCCATGCATCTATCTGTGCAAGCATATATAATGTCCCATCATTGGACATTTGCATTTGACACGATTTGTGTTCCACCCATGCACTTACACAACAAAATGACGATGAAGAAGCGGTAACAGGTTTCATAAGCATTTTCTCTACAACAACAACTCTGACTTCAAGCTACTAACACTTATCCAAGTATATCCGGTCAATAATAGTATCCATACGGCCATAAGTACTTTAACTCAACAAAACTTGGTTACATCAATACATAAGTACATATAGCCTGACATTTAATTGTGACTAAAGGCATTTTTTCCCACTGGGTTTTTCCCTTTAGTCTTCCAGGTATCCAAGACCTTCATTTTGTAATATACGCCACATTTTATTTTTACTATTTTTCTTATTAAAGCTAAGAAAAGCAGACCAATGACATCCCCAGACAACTACATGCTCATCAACTATAGGATCCAAGGGGAGCGGCCCAGAAACAATTCAAAAAGGCTTCAAGTTTACAGGTACATATACAGGATGACACACAAAGAACAAACAATACAGAGCTGCCAAGATAAAGACTTGCTACAACAACAAACCTCACTCAACCTATTCACCCTACAACAACCAATCAGAGGGGGAGAGCTATGGCTTCAACTACACTACATGTACAAGAAAAAGGTACCTCTACAACATACAAAGCACCTGGTAGAAGCAACTGCAACAACAAAAGCTTCAACCAACACCAAAACATGAAGAACTCGTCAAGGCCACTGCAGACATAGGGGACGACAAGACTTCGGAGGGGGAGAGTGTTGAAAGGTCAACCTTTCAACAACGCTTCCACAAAGATTCCATGAAGATTCCTCAAAGATTCTCTAAAGATTCCAAATAAAGATGCTGATGAAGTGATGAAGACAAAGATGGATGCTTTAATGTGAAGATACAAGCTCATGGACATTATCAAATATCCCGTTATTATCATTTTGAGCCTTTACGGCCACTTTTGTAATGTTTACGGGAACTTCATATTTTAAGTCGACAATTGTATTCTAGCCAGAGATGCTTGTTGGATGAGCAAAGCCAGCTCACAGTGTTGTAATTAAGCTCTATAGAATCCTAGGGACAAATCAATTCATTTTGGTCGGACATTAGGTTTTCTAAGGCTTAGTATATAAGCCAAAACCTAAAGCTTTGTAAAGAGACTTCTAATAATCAGATCTTTTGTGTTGTTGGGAGACTGCGAGAGAGTGAGAGAGAGTGTGTGTGTGCTACAGGAGCTACGATGGTTGGAATCGCAAACGGAGAGCAGTTGTGTGTCCCCCGCGAGGAGAGCTACGTGTTGATGCTTACATCACGCGCGTTTGTCTGTGTTTTGGCAGATTCACCTGCAAGCTACTTTTGGAGTTTTGGTGAGTAACTGTTGTCCGTTTTTGCATTTCAGCATATCCACATGATCAGAGCAAGTAGATCTACACATTAGGCACTTTAGTTTTCGAAAACGTCGACCTGCAAAAACCGGCCAGACATCCTACGCGTTTTCTGCACGGAGGATATTGAGTAGGTTTTTTGGTCACGGACCTTAGGGAGAGGGGCCTATTGGTGTTGATAGGATATCCCTCAAGTTTCGTAACGTTTCAAGAACGTCTAATGGGCTTTTGGCTTGCAGTAGCATCATAGGAGACTCTCACATTCACAAAACCGATGGCATGTAGATTTGATATCTCTGTAGGAAGTAGTCATTAGTCAGTCGAGTAGAGGTTGACACCCTTTGCTTGCTTCCATGCGCCTGCGGGTCGAGATTCGTCCTCAGTTGACATTATATGTTAGGTGAGTTCTCGCTATGCTGACGTCCGTCACAGCATATCCGTCCAACATCGTCGGAAAGACACAGCAGCAAAAGCTCAGATAATGAGGAAAAGAGAGCAAGAAGAGAGGAGATGAAGAGAAAAGTCGTGGTCGCACACCAAAAAGATACCTTGCAAAAGCAAGCCTGCTTTGAAAGAGAAAAACATGCCTACCAACACAGCCGACAAGCACAAGGAAAGGACCCAAAAAAAATGGGTGCCTAGTGGGCTTAAGGGACCAAGGACAAAGCATCACACCAAGAAAGAGGCTACAGATCCAACAAAATCTTTGGAAAAAATGTATCAAGAAGCAGATGCCCTGAAGCTGAAAGAAGCTGAAGAAGAGGCAAGGAAAGCAAAAGAGGTGGAGGACCAGAGACAAGCTGAGGAAACGGCAAGGGAAGAGGCACAACACGACCAAGGTCACGAGTCTTCCCGACCCACTTCACCGCCTACGGAACAACGTGATAATCCTATGCCAAGCCCACCACGAGCACGTGCAGGTAAAGACACCACAAAAGAGCCAACTAAAGAAGCTGAGCCTGAACAAGAGAAGGCCACAGAAGCTGAGCCCACCGAAGAGACAGAACCTGAACCAAAGAAAGAAACCGAATTTGCACAAGGGCATGAACAACAAAAGGCAGATTAATCTACACAACATGCAACCACTACACAAGAGCAGCAACCAGAGAAAGAACCCAAGCCAAAAGAGGAAATAAGTATTGCACAAGAGGACACCACAAAGTCTGAGCCAACACCTTCTACCTCAACACATCATAAAACGGCCGAGGCATCCACAAAGCCTCAAGAGGACAAAGTAAAAGAAGGACAACCATAGCCTCAAGGGCAAGAAGAACCAACCGCCACGACACAATTGCCATGACACAGCCGAGACACACACAAGAGGCTGTAGAAATATCAACCCAGCTAGCAAGAAATGAAGACTAACAATTGAATGACAAAGTAATCTTGCAAGTCAAAGAATATGCAAGGCAAATGCAGGATATGATGGAAAGATTCCGATCAGCAGCACTTGGCCGTAGCACAAAGGCCAAAGAGCTAGAGATGGTGATTGTCTCTCTCCAAGGAGAGTTAGAAGAGAGAATGAACGTCATCACCGATCTTCAGAGGCAAGTGCAGAAAATGAAAGCCGAAGCTGAATAACATTAGCTAGCAAGAGATAGACAGCAGGATGAGATGGAGGAGCTAGGTGATCTGCTTACAAAGTTATCAGATGCATGTAAAGCCAAGGATAAAAAGCTAATAGAAGTTACAAATGAACTTCTAACAACAACCCTATTAGCTCAGAAAATTCAAGTGCAGTTGGATGTCATGAACGCTTCTTTACAATACTCAAAACAAAGAATAAATGATCAGGCAATTTTCTTGCAACAAATACGAGAGAATCCAGCCGTAGCCTCGATCAAAGGAACAGATGAAGTGTACAAAGCATTAGAGAAAAAAAACAAAGACCTCGAGCTGGAGTTAAAGCTGGAGAAATCTCAGCGTCGAGACCTGGCTTTGATGCCGGTCCAAAGAGAAGAAGAATTGCTAAAAGAAGGCAGTGATGGATTGAGAGTTGAGAGTTTTTCATTCCGTCAATGTTACACAACTCATTCCCAATCAAATCAATGCGCAATGGCACCAACAATCCCTACCATACCCCTTAATAAAAGTGGAGTTACTCCAAGTCAAAGAGAGGCTCTACAAAGACATGCAAGTAGAAGGCGCAGATCAAGACCACCCCAAGTGGAGGCTGAGCTGATTGAACAAGAATCCAGGGTATTTGATTCTATTCACAAGAGCACCTGCAACGCTACAAAAAGATCCCACTTTCTGTCCTATACGAAGAGTAAGGACTTGGAAAGCACATGAGGCACTAAGAAGGAAGCGGCCAACCTGAATGAACTACCCAAGATTGCCAGCTCTAGAAAAGGGACCAGCCACAAAGGAATACATGGTGAAAACCCTAACGGGCGTCATGGCCTTCTTCAAAAGTCTACCGGATCTCTCATGTGCAATGTTATATAAAATATGATGAATGCTTATTCCACGTACAACGGAAGATTTTTGACACTAGTGATTGCTTCTCTTTTGGGAGCTTTATGCGTATGTATATGCGTGATTAGCACCTTGTGTGTGCTTGAGCTCTATTAAGAGAAATTTTTTCTCCCCAAAGGGAGCTCACTTTCTATCCAAATTTTGCTTGCATCTCATTGGCACGTGTTTGAGAACGTATCCTGTGGTTTTTGCAATGATAGTTTCACGTTTTGGATGTACATTTTGTTGCAGATACTATCATTGTACCTCATTGTGGAGCCGATTTGGGCTTGTTTTGGCACTCACAATCGTTTCAAAGACTCGAATAGATTGTAATTCTTTTTTTTTGAGAGCCATGTACATTAGCTGATGTAAATTTGATCCTAGAGCTACAGAGTTTTGAGCTATAAATATCTTATCATGTATAAAGCCCCAAAGTAGTCGGCCAATGGACATTTTCAAAAAAAAACCTCGGTATGTAAGATAATAGCTCTAGTTTAAAAACACACAATTTTTGGGTGAAGAAGGAGCTCTATTGTATGTGTTTTTTCTTCAACTCAGTAATGTAATCAACATAACTCTTGATTGGGTAACCTATTTCAAATTCTAAAACTTGTGTTGTGTTCCTCTTCTCTTGCTCTTCCTTTCACGTGTAAGCAATTCAAGTTCTATTGTGGTTTATGACTAACTGTCTACAAGCATTATCTTCAATTTTGAGTGCTTAAAACATCATTTCATGTCATTTTGACTGTAGGAAAGTGCTATTAGACCTTAGTGTGAACTGTTTGGATAGTTTTGTTGCAATTTTAATGGTTTGTTTAACTATGGATTGTGATCTTATGCCTTGTTAGAATGTTGTCACACCTCATAGACTTGTCCCCTTAGATCTAGTATAGCTTCCCCTAAAGTTTTGTGGCTCTCCGAATCCGTTTAGTTGTTGAAATAGTGTGATGACCAAGAGTGGTTAGATAGGACATAGACATTTTATAGTTCGACTTGTTGATTTTCTTATAGAGACTAACATTATTGCTTATAAGGTTCACTTCTTGAGTCAAAGAGTCTCCGTGCCCCATCTGAGTCGCTTCTCTGAGTAATGACAAGAGTATGTTAGTGCTACAAGTCTATGCTATATACTTTTGTCGTGGCGTTTTCGTGCTGCTTTGCGAGCATGGGATTAAAGATGAAAATATATATGCGTTTTTGAAGTTTTGCCAATCTTATGACTTATGTCAGAATGTGTTATGACATTAGGTTGAATAAAGTGTATGCTAATTGTGGATTTTGGGGCCATTAAATGAGGTTTTATGATTGTAGGCCAATATGCAAATATGTTGTCAAAATGCTGGTTTATTGGGTAAAATTGTAGTGCTTGCCACACTCCCCATGCCGGTCTTTACAAGTTGTCAATTGGAGTCCGGACAAGGAAGATATGGGTACTACAAGACTTTTTGGGGGTCAATTTTGTTATTCTTGGAACCACCTAAAGATGTGTGTTAGGAGATTAATTCAAATATAACAAGGGTTTAGTTTTGCTGATTCTCAAAAAGGGCTACAAAATGTGGTTTATAATGCTCAAATTGGGCATTAACTGCTCAACTTATGCAACTTATGGTCGATTCAGTTCTCTTTCTACAGTTCAATCATCCGTGAGTAGGAAAAATTAATGTGGATGCAATTAAAGTTGTGCTCGACACTACCTTGGTCGATATTTAGGGTCAAACAAGGTGACTACATTGATTTGGTTGATATGCATGCCAAAATGTTATGTTTGGTGGTGTCGGGGTTGACATGTATGCCAATCGTGATGCTCTCACAAAAGCAAATAAAGTTATTGATGGGCTTATCCCGCCACACACAAGAATGTCCTCACTTGGGATGCCTTGATAACGAGATATGCTAAAAGATTATGCTTTGCAATGTTTTTTTCATGATAAAGTTATGCTCAGCACTGTTGTAGTCAAAATTTATGCCTAATGTGATGCACTTAAAGAACTCGAGGAGATTATGGTTTGGAATGTATCCACCTGAAGTATATTGACCATGATAGATGTGATTACTGTTGGAAATAGGGTTGCAAGGAAAAACACACAACTTGGAAAAGACAAAGAAGCTCAAGGTATGCAACAGAGAGTAGTATTGCTTAGTGTACAAAAATGAAAGATAAGATAGCCTTAGAGTGATGGGCGTATATACAATGCACGGGAGAAAAAACTCCTAGTGAGGGAAAAAATGCCCCAACGGTCTTGAATGTGTTCACACACATCACTACCACATATGCATGGTAACAAATCCCATAGGGGAGTGATGTGGTGAAAAAGAGCTGACATACAGAGTATAGGGAAGTATCGTGCCTTAAGGACATGATCAATCCCCAAAGGGGATAAAGCCCAAATATTTGCGAAAGGCTTTGAGCTTCTCATGAGACAATGCCTTTTTGAAAAGATCTGCAAGGTTGAACTATTTAGGCACATAAGTCAAGCTGATCTCTCCTATCGGGAGTCTCTCCCTGACATAGTGATAATGCCCCTCAATGTGCTTTGTGCAAGCATGACAAATTGGGTTCCTCGCAATTGCCAATGCGCTCTGATTGTTAGTGTAGATGATGTTGGAAGTGTCCTCTCCAACACCCAAAATATCCATACGGTGTCTGAGCCATATACACAATCAACTGTAGATGTGAAGACTACCCTGTACTTAGTCATACATAGTCAATCGTAGATGTGAAGACTACCCTGTACTCAGTCATACACAGTCAATCGTAGCTGTGAAGACTGCCATGTACTCAATCTCAAAACTACAAATGGACATAATAGGTTTGAAGGAGTACGAGCGGAAGTGTGACGCGAGAGAGAGTGCGAGAAGAAGAGCACGACGATATGGTGAACTCGCTCTACTGTAATATGTAGAGCATAGTGAGTTCTTATTAGGTTTTAACAAAAGAATATGTGTACATACCTGGTGGCCTTCCCACTTACCTGGGCGACCACATTGGGCTTTATACCCCAACAACCTCCCACTTAAAGTCCAATGTGGTACTTTAAGTGTTGGAGAAGCTACTATACAAGCTAATATACAAGAGATGTAGAGAAGTGATGTACTACCCTACACCTAACTGCTTGCGAAAATGCACAAAGCTCTCTGAGGGAAGTCCTTTTGTAAGTAGATCAGCAGGATTTTCTGTTGTGTGAACTTTGACAAGCTGAAGTTGCTTATCCTCGAGCATTTCCCTGATGAAATGATACTTCACATCCACATGCTTTATCTTTGAGTGATAAACTGGATTGCGAGCCAATTGCATAGCACTTTGACTATCACAATATAACACAGGCATCTCTTCTTTGATTCCCAAATTTGTTACTAGTCGATTAAGCCAAATTGATTCTTTGCATGCCTCTGATGCTGCAACATATTCAGCCTCTGTAGTAGACTGAGTAACACAATCTTGTAATCTAGAACGCCATGATACTGCTACACCAGCCAATGTAAAGACATACCCTGACGTAGACCTTCAGTTGTCTAAGTCACCTGCATAATCTGAGTCTGTAAAACCCTTTACACTTAGCTCCTGACTCCCATAGCATATGCGCATACTCTTTCTAGATTTCAGGTATCTCAATATTCCTTTCACTGCCTCCCAATGTTTCTTGCCTGGGTTTGACATGTATCGACTTACTACTCCCACTGCAAATGCAATGTCTGGGCAAGTAGCAAACATTGCATACATCAAACTACCCACTGCAGACGCATATGGAATCTTATCCATTTCAGCATGTTCTTCCTCAGACACTGGAAAATCTTGTTTACTAAGTTTCATATGGTGGCAATGGAACACTCAATGCCTTTCCCTTCTCCATATTGAAACGTTGCAAAACCTTGTCAATATACTCTGTTTGAGATGACCAAATCAACTTCTTTGATCTGTCCCTCTCAATGCGCATACCAAGTATATGACTTGCCTCACCCATGTCTTTCATGTCAAACAATTTTTCCATCTTTGACTTCAAAGCTGGAATTGTAAAGAATGAGGATGCAAGAGAGCTACACAAGACAAGCACAAAGCACACAGAGATGGAAAGCTTCTTCTTCTTCTTCACAGAAAAGAGAGTACAAAATGACTAAGTGCTAAAGCTGAAAAGTAGCACATATGTACATGCGGTCACTAAGTGTGAACTCGCTAGAAGTGTACTAGGCTGGCACTATAAGTGTAGTCCAGCTGTAGAATCACTGGCAGAGATCCTCCGTGTCGGTCACCTAACGCGCCAGTGAGTAAATGCCGTAAGCGGCCAAGACCCGTAGTGGATGCCAGCTCAAGGTGTAGAGCTCGACATCTCAACACTCCCCCTCGAGCTCTGCATGTCGCAGAGTCCAAACATAGTCCGGAAACGTCGAAGCTTCTCAGCTCCGAGGGCCTTGGTAAAGATATCCGCTATCTGCTCCTCTGTGCTGACGTAGACCAAGTCGATGTCGCCCGCCAACACTCGCTCTCGAACGTAGTGGTAATGGACCTCTATGTGTTTGGTCCTAGCATGGAACACTGGGTTCCTAGCCAACTGCATGCTGCTGAGGTTGTCACAATGGATGAAAATCTGCTGGTCCACCTGCACTCCCAAGTCCTCAAGTAATGTGCGTAGCCAAGCTACCTCGCACGCCGCAACTGCTGCACCTCTGTACTCGGCCTCTGTGCTCGATAAAGCAACCGTAGGCTGCTTTTTGCTGCTCCAAGTAACAGTAGCACTCCCAAAAGAGAACATGAAGCAACTCGTAGATCTCCTATCAACAATGCTACCTGCCCAATCTGCATCTGTATACCCATACAATGCTAATGGTGCATCAGCTGCATAGAACAATGCGTAGTCAAGAGTCCCTTGCACATACCTAAGTGTGCGTCGTACTCCATCCAAATGTGGCTTCCTCGGAAGCTGCATGAACTGACTCTCCAAGCCTACTGTGTAGCTCAAGTCTGGCCTTGTGATAGTCAAGTAGATTAGACTACCCACAATCTTCCTGTACATGTTGACATCCTCAACAACATCACCCTTCTCTGCACTCAGCTTTGCATTCACATCCAAGGGAATAGAAATTGGCTTACAATCAGCCATACCATACTTTGAAAACATGTCCAAAGCATACTGTCTCTGTGATAGCCATACACCCTCTGGAGTCCTGATCACCTCAATGCCAAGAAAGTAGCGCAACTCGCCTAAATCTTTCATTTCAAACTCATGTTTGAGAAGACCCTTCACATGGTCAATCTCCATAGCATTGTCACCAACAATAATAAGGTCATCTACATATATGGTAATGACCACAATCCCCACATCACTCTCACGTACATAGAGTGAATGATCAGCATGAGCTCTCCTAAAACCAATACTGACAAGATACTTGGCAATCCTGTCATACCATGCTCTAGAGCCCTGCTTCAAACCATACAAAGCTTTGAGAAGTTTGCATACATAATCTGGGTAACCTGGATCGACATAACCAGGTGGCTGATCCATATACACTTCCTCTTGCAACTCACCATTCAAGAAGGCATTCTTTACATCCATTTGTTGCATAATCCATCCTCTAGATGCAGCCACTACTATGACAGCTCTCACAGTCGTCATCTTTGCCACTGGAGCAAAGGTCTCCTCATAGTCTATGCCATACGTCTGTGCATAACCCTTTGTGGCCAGCCTTGCCTTGTGACGCTCAATGTTACCATCAGCCTTATGCTTGGTTTTATACACCCATTTACAGCCAATAGCTTTCTTGCCACTTGGCAATGGCACCAACTCCCATGTGTTGTTTGCTTCCAATGCAGCCATCTCTTCATTCATTGCATCATCCCAATGCACATTTCCAACTGCATCCTCAAAACATGTGGGCTCCACATCCTGTATCACCTTAGCCATGTAGGCTTGGTGATGCGCTAGATACCCATCATAAGTCAATTTCTGAACTGGATTTCTGACTCTATTAGATCTGCGCGGTCCTGGGTCACTCCTTTGCCCTCTAGCATCTTCTTGTACTTTCCTTACACCAGGTGTCCTGACAGCCGAAATTCCAAATTCCTCATCAAGACTTTGTTCAAAACCATCTGAATCCATGTCTATATGTGAAAAACCTGATGATGCATCAACCATAAAGGGAGGTTCATCAACCTTTTCCTTTCCTTTTCGTGATACATTCCCTGATCCTGTTGGTGGAGTAACCTGCGTACGTAGTCTACCATTCCATGGTTTCTCAACAGAGCCACGAGAAGAGGACTCTTGTGGTCCACTCAAAACCTGTGACTGTGGCCTCACATTTTGTACAACCACATCATCTTTTACATCAGCCCCAATAGTGCCATGTGCATTACTGTACCAGCTACTCATCTCATCCAAGACTACATCTCTGCTCACTCGTAATTTTCGTGTAGTAGGATTGTAGCACCTGTACCCCTTTTGTTCAAGGGAATATCCCACAAGAATACATTTCTCTGCTTTAGGATCCAATTTCCTACGCAACTCATCTGGTACATGCACGTAAGCTATGCAGCCAAACACTTTCAAGTGTGCCAAATCAGGCTTTGTACCTGTAAACTTTTCCTCAGGTGTTACATCATGCACTGTAGCTGTAGGTGTCCTGTTCATAATGTACACAGCTGTATTTACGGCTTCAGCCCAGAAATGATGAGGCATGTTCTTCTCATTCATCAATGCACGTGCAACCTCTGCAATGTGCCTGTTTTTCCTTTCTGCGACCCCATTCTGCTGTGGAGTATATCTGCATGTAAACTGCCTGTGTATACCATGCATTCGCAGAAAATCTGAAAAATCATTGGAGAAGTACTCTCCCCCTCCATCTGACCTCAATGTCTTGATTTGCATATCTGTCTCCTTCTCAATCATGACTTTGAAGTCTTGAAAGTGACCAAACACTTCACTTTTGTTACGCATGAAGTAGACCCATACTTTCCTTGTATGGTCATCAATGAAAGAGACATAATACCTGCAACCATGTATACTTGCAGTATCGGTTGGACCCCAAACATCTGTGTGCACCACCTCAAGTGGCTTTTTACATACATTGCGCTCATGTGGAAATGAGCCCTTTGACTGTTTTCCAAACTGGCATGCTGCACACACTTTATGCATACCATCCACCTTGAATTTGGGCAAACCTTTTACAATCTGTTTTGATTGCATGCTGCGCAATCTCTGCTCATTGACATGGCCAATGCGTTTGTGCCAAATGTCAACATCAGCCACAACACCTGTGCCCTGTGCAAATAATGCAGCTTTTACCTCAGGCATGTCTACATTCAGCGTAAACATTCTGCCCACACATTTGCCCTCTGTGATCAGCCTACAGCCATTCTGGAAATCTTCTACATAACAACCATTTGGATTGAAGCGAACCTGCAAACCCTGCTCAACCATTTGTCCAACAGAAACAAGATTCTTTGTAATGTTTGGGACATGAAGTACATCTGCTAAGTACTTTGATTTCCCACTCTTCGTATTTAGAGGTATGTCCCCTACATGAGCAATGGGGTGAGCTGTGTCATCTCCTGTCTGCACATAGCCTGACACATCTGGTTTTCGCATATCTCTAAACCACTCTCCACGAGACGTCATGTGATTAGAGGCACCTGAATCCACATACCAAACATCATCTTGGGTGGAATTCTCTGCAGTCATTGTATTCATTACATGCTGCATAACAAACATGCGCTCGTTTTTGCTGTCATCTGCATCTCTGCTAGTAGATGCACAGTTGCCCTGTTCTCTCTTTCTACTTGCTTTTCCCTTTGGACAATCACGTGACATGTGACCTCTTTCACCACAAGTCCAACATTCTCTACTATCTGGAGTATGTTGCTGCCTGCTTGATCCTGCACCACGACCTCTTTGACTCCCCCTGCCTTGAGACTGGTTTCCCCTGCCACCTGTATTGTTTTGATTTGATTGACCTTCCAGAAATTGGCCCCTGCAACCCCGTGGGCCTCGACCACGACCTCTACCTCTACCTCTGTTGGAGTTAGAATAGAAGGCCTGTTCAGAATTATTTCTGCCATGAGAAGAAGATGTGTCAAGGTTCTTCTCCTCAAGAATAAGCATAGAAATCAAATCTTGGAACACGGGGATGTCGTCTCTTGTATTCATGGAAGACCTAAAATGTACATACTCATCTCCTAGACCATCCAAGCATGCACGGACAATGTCATCGTCTTCCACTGAGACTTTAATAGATCCAAGAGCCTCAATGATACTCTTGATCTTCAAGGCATAATCATTGATTGAGAGGTTGTTCCTCTTAACCTGAACGAAGGGATTGTGATGCTCTTGCTCTCTTAGCCTCTCTTGCCCGCACTAGGCTCTGATACCATGTAAAGAATGAGGATGCAAGAGAGCTACACAAGACAAGCACAAAGCACACAGAGATGGAAAGCTTCTTCTTCTTCTTCACAGAAAAGAGAGTACAAAATGACTAAGTGCTAAAGCTGAAAAGTAGCACATATGTACATGCGGTCACTAAGTGTGAACTCGCTAGAAGCGTACTAGGCTGGCACTATAAGTGTAGTCCAGCTGTAGAATTACTGGCAGAGATCCTCCGTGTCGGTCACCTAACGCGCCAGTGAGTAAATGCCGTAAGCGGCCAAGACCCGTAGTGGATGCCAGCTCAAGGTGTAGAGCTCGACATCTCAACAGGAATTTCTTCCAAGTGCTTGCCAGCAATCAACATGTCATCCACATACAAAAATAAGGATCATCCAACTGCCATCCTTAGCCTTCTTTGTATATAGACAGTGATCGAACTCACTACGTTTGTAGCCTTGAGAAAGCATAAACTTGTGGAACTTATGGTACCATGCCCTCGGTGATTGTTTTAAGCCATAAAGACTCTTTAACAAAACTGGCATACCAAATCTTTCTTGCCTTTCTCAACAAACCCTTCTGGCTGCTGCATGTAAATTTCCACATCTAAATCACCATGCAAGAACGCTGTCTTGACATCCATTTGGTGCAACACCGAATCTAATATGGAAACCAATGCAAGAAAGCATCTCAATGTAGTCATCTTGACCACCGGAGAGAAGACTTCATCAAAGTCAATGCCTTGTTCTTGCTTAAAGCCCTTGTCAACAAGCCTTGCTTTGTACTTTGGCTGACTATCATGAGCGGTGATCTTATACCTGTAAACCCATTTACAAGGTAGAGCCTTTTTGCCTTGTGGTAATTTAACTAGCTTCCATGTCTGGTTTTTATGCAGAGCTGTCATCTCTGACTGCATGGCCAATTGCCAATTCCCGGAGTCCTTCATTTACACTGCTTCCTTGTAACATGAAGGCTCATTGTAATCAGTCAACATGACATAGTTCATAGATGGAACAAACCTATCAGGAGGTCACGTGATACGTCCAAATCTATGCACAATAGGTGGCTCAGGCTCAGCCACAATATGTGGTTCCACTCTATCCTGTCCTTGCTCCTCTTGAGCCCTGGCATTTTGTCTTGCACGTGCAGGTCCACCTTCTTGGAAGACAACTCTTCTAATCTCCTCAACCCTCTCTAGTTTAGAATTATATTTGACTTCATTAAAGTGAACATCATTGCTGCGGATAACCTTTCTGGATTTGGGATCCCAAAGTCTGTACCCCATCTCACCAGAATTACCATAGCCTAGAAAGATGCACTTTCTACTCTTTGGCTCAAGTTTGTTCCTAAATTCCTTTGGAACATGAGTATATGCCTCACAGCCAAAGACTCTGAGATGCTTGTATGAGGGCACCTTGCATGACCATACCATCTCTGCCACTAAATCCTTCTGCAAAACCTTGCTAGGAGATCTATTTATAAGATGAACAGCTGTTGATACAGCTTCAGCCCAAAACCCATTTGGCAGTTGTGCATTAGACAACATACTTCTGACCTTCTCTTGTATGGTCCTATTCATCCTCTCAGCAACACCATTTGAGGAGGATTGTAAGGAGCAGTAAGTTCACGTTTTATACCTTTTGACTCACAAAAGTCCTGAAAGGCCTTTGAAACATACTCTCCACCATTGTCAATGTGTAAGCATTTAAGCTTCTTGCCACTCTGATTCTCCACAAGTGTCACAAATGTTTTGAAAACACTAAACGCTTCATCCTTGTGCTTGACAAAGTAAACCCATACTTTCCTCGAGTAATCATCTATAAATGTCATAATGTAAGAAGCTCCCCCTAGAGATAGGTTAGGCATAGGTCCACACAAATCACTATGAACAAGTGCCAATTGTGTATCTCTTCTACTGCTTCTATGCTTATGTGGCTGCTGTGTTTGCTTACCATACAGACAATGTTCACAGAATTCAAAATCATTAAATGACAAGCCAGGCAAATAACCAGAACGAGACAAGATTTCCATTCCCTTCTTGGACATATGTCCTAACCGGCTATGCCACAAAGAAACATTCGGCTGCTCGGTTACATTGATTACATTTTTAGAGACATTTGATACATAAATCATGTAAAGTCCGCCAGACTTTACTCCATGTGCTACTGTCATAGAACCCTTGTATATCTTCCACATGTTCTGTCCAAAAGTGGTGACGTAGCCAGCATCATCAAGTAAACCTGTGCTAATCAAGCTCTTTGTAATTGCGGGAACATGTCTCACATTCTTCAGCGTGAAAGAAGATCCACTCTGAAACTTCAATTGAACATCTCCAACGCCTAAGATCTCACATGTCTGCCCGTTGCCTAGCCGAACATGATCTTTAGTGGTCACATAAGAAGTAAACCACTCCTTGTTTGGAGACACATAAAGTGATGCCCCCGAGTCTATAATCCAGTCACTCAGTGCATTTCCATCAGATGCTGTAAGAAGAGCTGAGTCCATTGTATTTTTCAAGAAGTAGATGTCTCCTGACACTAGACTGTCATCCTCTGCAACCATGTTTGTCACATTTATTTCTTGAATCTTCACTGAGGACTTGTTCTTCTCACCATGGTCTTCAGCTTTCTCTTTGCCTTTTTCTGCTTTCCATTCTCTGCAGTCTCTTTTCATGTGACCCTTCTTGCCACAATGGTAGCATTCTATGTCACTCTTGCCTTTAGCACTGAGGGACTTGCTAGGAGACTGATTCCTCTTTCCACCTTTGTACTTTTCTATGGTCCTTCCCCTGACAACTAAGGCTGTTCCTTTGCCTTTCCCCATTGTCTTTCTGTTGCTTTCTTCAGTAAGCAGACTGCCTTCTACACCTGCTATGGTCAAACCATCTGGAGGTGCAGAATTACTCAAAGCTGTGCGAAAAGTGTCCCAACGTTCCGGCAATGTGATCAACAGGAACATAGCTCTAATGGGTTCATCAAACTTGACACCTTGAGCTGACAACTGACTGTAGATGGTGTTGAATTCATTCAAATGATTGGACATAGGTGTCCCTTATTTCATCTTCAAGTCAACAAGATTCTTAAGCCAGTATACCTGTGAAGCTGCACTCTGCTTCTCATAAAGATCACTCAGCTTTGTCCATGCTTCATAAGCCGACATCTCATCTGCTACATTGAAGTAAATACTTTCTGCCAAAGTCAGCATAATGGTAGAAAGTGCCAATTCATCCATTTCGCTCCATTCATCTTCGTCCATATCTGCTTCTTCCACAATGGGAAATTGGTTCCATTCAGCTTCTTGATATTGTAAAGAGCAGTGTCCTGTGATCCAGCCATAGCTACGCTTCATAGTAGTTTACTTTCCTGGGAAAAATTCGGCAGAGTTTCCCCTGTAAACTATCCTCTGAACCAATATCAACCTGTCAAATGAACCAAGAAAGCTTTAGATTCTGCAGAAATTTCGGCAGAGTCTCCTTTGTAAAATGGCTCTAGTGTACTCAAAAACAAACCAGAAACAGCTCCAAAAACCATTGTCTCTCTAACACTGTATGCTGTGGGAAACCTGTCCTACACCTGTACTGTCTCTCACTGTCCTGTAAGCATAGACTGCAACAATGCCATAACGGCAGTAAAGCAAAGATGCAATCCCAACTGTCTAACTCACAGTCAATACATCCTAGCTGCCTATCTAAGGGTGCTCGAGGGATCGCTCCAAGACCTGTATCACCGAAAGGATCTTAACATTTGAGAATCCCCCAGCTCAATAAAACCTCACTCGACCCTCAACAAAGTCTGCAGTAAATCTGACAGTACATAGACTTCCCACAAAGTCATACATCCACAAATTTTCCACTGTATGTTGTAACCGCTGCGGCAGTTGTTTGCTGCGTGACTCACAGCCAGCAAACCCTCAACAGACATACATTATCTCTGAAAATACATCCCATGTGGAAGTACCTGCAAGGTCAGGATGAAATCTGGAATATCAAGCAGCAAACACAAGCTACCTGATGAACTAGTGGATGTCGCCTACAGTCTTTACGTCCGTGTCGTATGTGACACGCCTCCAAGAACTGTGAGCCGTCCTTTGTTGTGTAGACAGCCACAAATCAACACTCTGGAAGTGTAGATATCCTCAGCACCTGCAGTCGTAAGCCAAAACCCCAAATTTGCAGAGTCAGATCTGCACCCGCCGAGACCACGTAGTCGAAAATGGCCTGCGCAGAACTTTGTCGAAGCCGAACGGTGGCCGAGATGACCTCAAAATGAAATTCTAAGAACACCAAGCCCTTCGGGATCTCCCACAGGAGTTGGGACCGTGTCTTCGCCTGTCGAATCTCACTCCAATCTGAGCAGGTGACTCTAGCTTCCTGCACTGCTGCCCCGAGCCTCGATCTGAGCTCTGATACCAGTTGAAGGAGTACGAGCGGAAGTGCGACACGAGAGAGAGTGCGAGAAGAACAGCACGACGATATGGTGAACTCGCTCTACTGTAATGTGTAGAGCATAGTGAGTTCTTATTAGGTTTTAACAAAAGAATATGTGTACATACCTGGCCGCCCGCCCACTTACCTGGGCGACCACATTGGGATTTATACCCCAACAAGGTTGCTTCTTTCTCAATCATGATATGCATGAACTGTCGAGCATGAAACAAAAAATACTCATGGACACTTGCGTGTCATAACAAACAGCCCAATCTGAGTCTTAAAATGCATGTACATGTAGCAGCAATGATCCCCCCTTGGGATAAAACAACCCAAGATGTAAAGTGCCAATTAAGTAGAAAAAGATCCTCTTGAATTCCTGCCAATGCTTAGACCCCATCCTATGCATAAATTTGCTGAGATGTGAGACTGCAAACTAAATATCTAGCCTCATATTGCATACATAAATAAGGCATCCAAAGTTTGGTAAAAAGTGACATCAATAGGATCACCAGCATCATGAAGACTCAACTTCAAATCTATTTCCATGGGAGTGGCAATAGGCTTGTAGTCCTCAAGTCCAAACTTACATAGCAATGTCTCTATGTAACGGTTTGACACAAGGCAATACCACCATCACATTGCTTAAATTGTATGCCCAAGTAATGGTGCAACAACCCTAATCTTTCATCTTGAAAGTAGCATTCAAATCAGCCTTCAATTCAAAAATATGTGTCTCATTCAGACCAATGATCAACATATCATCCACATATAGAACAACAATGAGAAGTACATCACCCTCATGCTTTACATATAAAGTGCTTTTTGTTGGACTGTTAGGAAAGCCTCGTTTGACCAAATGAGTGTCAGCCTTCTCATATACCAAGCACGAGGAGATTGCTTCAACCCATACCAAGCTTTCTTAAATTTGCACACTTTATTGTAACATTTAATGGTCTAGTAACTTGTGTGTAGTGGAAAATAACATAGACATAGTGAGCATTTCATTAAGAATAGATTCCTAATGAGCATATCAAGAGTGCTTGGATGTAGAGAGCAACAAAAGCATAACACCTAGTTAAATAGGCATGAAAAATACTTCAAAAAGAGAGAGAAATTAAACTATTGACAACAGTTGAGGACTGGATTTACATGGATCCCGGTCCCCCCTCCAAAAGGCTTTGTATTATAGGTTTCTCCCATCAAGAGAGACCTTTTACAAAACAATACTTTGTGTTCCTTCAACAACTTGCTAATGCAGTGAAGATGGAAGCTTCAAGCACCAAGCTTATACTTGAAAACACAACATCAATTCCCTCACGATCTCAGACCCAAGACCTCACACACCTTTGAAGATGGTGAGAGCTAGCGGGGTATGAGAGTAGATCGAGAGGAACAAGAAGTATTCTTACGAGAAAGAAGTATGTCTCCTCACATAATCACTCTTAATAGCTTAGCATAGCTTAGTAATGAGCATGGTAGAGGAGATGAGCATGCATTGGAGCTTGGCTCTTGGTTGGATTTGCATCACAAACCCAAGAGTTGTTGGTGTAGGCCTCCCTTCTCACAAGCTTGGAGTAGATGATGAGCTTTCCATTAAAGCTTGAGAAGGATATAGTCTTATTTACTTCACACATGAGTTTGTGTGATTGTGTGTGGGATAATGCCTTGCAAAAATCAGCCCCCTCTCTCTCTTGGTCGACCCCTCTTGCTAATTCCTCTTGTTGGCCCCTCATTGGCTCATGTCAGGCTTAGCCAATAGGAAATTAGAAGCATAATTGCTAGCCTTGTGACATGTGTCCCCCTCTCCCATTTCGTGAGAGATTTAGGTATTTAAATAATTCAATTAATCTCTCATTGGAACTCTTAGTCTTCTGGCCAATAGGAATCAGGCAAGCCATTTGGCTGTTGAATGCTCATTGGACCCCTTGGGAGACTGTCCAATAGTCTTCTAGAGAGCTTAATTTCTATTGGTTCTTTTATCAAGTGTTTTTAAATGAATTAAACTAAATGTACTCTAGCTTAATTCTCATTGGTCCACCTCTATGGCCATCCAATAGGATTTGAATGCACCTTGGGGGCAACTGGGCTAGGAAGCTGACATGTGTCCACTATGCCCTGGGAGCTTGGAAGAGTGTGTGTGTGTGTTTCTCTCTCATCCCGTACAAAAATGGCTCGCCCCCTCCTGGATAGGGATGTGGTAAGAATTTTCAGTCTTCCCACAAGCATTCAATTTTCCCTAAGGTTTGACCATTGAAGATTTCATTTAATTTTGGAACCTTAGCATTTTGGAAGTCTTAATGGGCTGAACCTTAGGGTCTTTCAAGCCCAATGATGCACATTGCTCTTTTGTAGATGTCCCCCCTATTTTCCCTCCTTTTGATCCCTATTGTGATCGGTCTGCCAGCCTAACCAATATTCTAGATTTTTCTCCCCTGGTACTTCCCCATATTAAATGATCAATTTAACATGAGAAAATCATTTAGGAGAATTCGGTATTAGTTATTATGACATTATCCTCTTGTCCTTTCTTGACAAAACTGCGAGGTTGCGTTACATAAACCTCCTCAAATATGCCACCATTCAAGAAAGCACTAACAATGTCTAATTGATGTACATCCCATCCAAAATGAGCTGCCAAAGCACATAGAAAATGCACGATAGTCATACCAAAAGTGGGATCAAAAGTCTCTTCATGATTTATGCATTTATCTTGTGCATAGCCTTTTGCAACAAGTCAAGCCTTATAGCAATCATTCTCACTATCTAGATTGCATTTCAACTTGTAAACCCACTTTGTTCCAATGGCCTTTTTTCCAGGAGGTAAATCACATAAAGTCCATGTGTCATTTCCTATAAGTGCATCATATTTTGATTGCATGGTAGCCATCTAATTTCTTGAATTATGTGCTTCATCAAAAGATAGAGGTTCCCCTACATCACATAAGCTAGAAACAGCCAACGCATGACAATTTTGATGCATAAGATGCATGGCAAGAACTTGAACGAGTACAACTAGACAAAGGTGCATCCAATTTACTATCACACAAAGTATGCATAAGCCATTTTGGCATACCTCTAGCCTGCTCATTCTTTGCCCTTTCCACATCAATTACATAATGTACATCTACATCAGAAATAGGATGATACGTAGAATTTTCAAAAACCCCCATAGGTCGTACATTTGCCTCATTGGAATTTACATTTAAGTTTCCACCATTGAAAAGAGGAAACAAACTAATATAAATATCCTATGAGCTTATATGTCTCTAGTACATGATAGCAAAGGCTCAACATAATTTTCCACAAACACAACTTCACGTAAAAGCAAGATACACTTTGTTTGTTGATGGTATAACCTATAACCTTTGCTTTCAGTATAAAAATACATTTGACAACCTTATCATCCAATTTTTTGCACTACGTTTGTGGCACCAAATCATAAGCTAAACAACCAAAAACATGAAGTGCACGTGCCAGAGCGCGCGCGTGTGTGTGTGTGCAACAATGGAGATGAGAGGAGACACAGGTTTGGGTGGATTCCAAACACAATAGTGTTAGGGTTATGAGTCCTTATTCTTTTATCTAGAATGAATGGTCAGTGTTAGTTCCCAGTTAGTCTCCTGCCGCCCAACACTCAGGCACGGCACATTGGGCTTTACCACCCCAACAACCTCCCACTTGAAGGACAATGTGCCTTTAAACTGGGGTGACAATGTATATATACATACAATACAAGTAGACAACGACCATGATCATCTACCCAATGCCCAAGAGTGGTCAACAATGTGAAAACCGTTCTGAAGGTAATCCCTTTGTTAGAAGATCAGCAGGATTCTCAATGGTGTGAATCTTGGCAAGTTGCAATTGCTTGTCCTCAAGCACCTCACGAATGAAGTGATACTTCACATCCACATGCTTTGTCTTTGCATGAAACACTAGATTCTTTGCCAATTGTATAGCACTTTGGCTATCACAATGTAACACAGGCATCTCAACATTGATTTCCAAGTCTCCCACCAGCCGACCAAGCCATATAGTTTCCTTGCAAGCTTCTAAAGCTGCAACATATTCAGCCTCTGAAGTAGACAAGGTAACACAATCTTGCAAACTAGATTGCCATGAAACTGCACCTCCAGTGAATTCAAAAACATAGCATGAAGTGGACCTTCTCTTGTCCAAGTCTCTTGCATAATCTGCATCCGTGTAACCCATTACACATGCTTCCTTTCTTCCAAAGCAAATGCACATGTCTTTTGTACCATTCAAATATCGCATAACCCCTTTCATTGCCTCCCAATGTTTCTTGCATGGATTTGACATATATCTGCTAACAACTCCCACTACAAAAGAAATATCAGGACGTGTAGCAATCATAGCATACATCAAATTCCCAACTACATATGAATAAGGAACTTGTGCCATTTTAGCCTTTTCCTCTTCAGACTTAGGGAAATCATTTTTATATAGTTTCACATATGGAGGCAATGGAGTACTCAATGCCTTCCGCTTCTCCATATTG
Organism: Adiantum capillus-veneris; assembly: GCF_014529385.1. Classification (NCBI taxonomy): domain Eukaryota; kingdom Viridiplantae; phylum Streptophyta; class Polypodiopsida; order Polypodiales; family Pteridaceae; genus Adiantum; species Adiantum capillus-veneris. Next base: position 62,683,146 of record NC_140941.1, read on the forward strand.
AAATGCTTGAGCACTTTAGCAATGTACTCAGATTGAGACAAATGGACCAATTTCTTGCATCTGTCTCACTAATGTGCATGCCAAGGACATGGCTTGCTTCACCCATGTCTTTCATTTTAGATTTTGCATGTAACTGTGACTTCAAGGCTGAAATCTCATCCCTGCATTTCCTAGCAACAATTAACATATCATCCACATAAAGGACCAAAATCAGCAAACTACCATCTTTAGCTTGCTTAGTGTAGAGGCAATGGTCCATATTGCTACGTTTGTAGCCTTGAGAGAGCATGAACGAGTAGAATTTACGATACCACTCCCTTGATGATTATTTTATACCATAAAGAGTCTTTTCTAACTGACACATCAAGTCTTCATTTCCCTTCTCAACAAAACCTTCTGGCTGATGCATATAAACTTCTTCTTGAAGATGACCATGCAAGAATGCCATCTTGACATCCATCTGGTCAAGTTCCATATGGTCTTTAGCAACCGACATAAGTACACACCGCAGAGTAGTCATCTTGACAACCAAAGAAAAGATCTCATCAAAGTCAATACCCTGCCATTGCTTAAATCCTTTAGCAACAAGTTGTGCCTTGTACTTGGGTATATTATCATGAGGTGTAATTTTTTGCTTGTACACCCATTTGCATGGTAATTCCTTTTTACCTGTAGGCAACCAAACCAACTTCCAAGTTTGATTCTTATGCACCGAGTCCATTTCTCATTGCATAGCTTTCTCCCACTTCACCTTGTCATCCATTGACATGGCTTCCTTATAGCAGGAAGGCTCTCCGTAATCTATCAACATAATGTAGTCCAGTGAGGGAGTAAATCTATCAGGAGGTCTTGAAACTCTTGTACACCTTCTAATAACTGCTTGATCCTATTGTCCCTCAGCAACATCTTGTACTACAAGAGGATTGTGTACTTGCTGTCTGACATTAGGCACTTCATCCGTATTGTGGACAATTCCATCTTCTTGGAAGATAACTCTCCTGACCTCCACAGTATGCACAAGCTTCTTATGCATCTTTTCTTCATTGAAGTATACGTCATGGTTGCGAACTATCTTTTTAGCTTCAGGATCCCATAACCAAAATCCCATCTCGCCAGGATTGCCATAGCCAAAAAATATGCATTTCTTTGACTTAGGAGCCAACTTTCTTCAAAACTCCTTTGGAACATGGCATTACGCTTCATAGCCAAAGACTCTAAGATGCTTGTAAGAAGGTGGCTTCCTAGACCAAAGCTCTTTAGGTACCTTCTCATCTAAAGCCTTGTTAAGAGATCTATTAATAAGATGGACAACAGTTGCTAGCGCTTTCATCCAAAATCCATTAGGAAACTCTACATAAGACAACATGCTACATAACTTCTCTTGTATGGTACGGTTCATCCTCTTAGCAACACCATTTTGTGGAGGGTTATATGGAGCAGTCAACTCTCTTTTGATGCCTTTGGAATCACATAAATTTTGAAAGGCTTTAGTGATATACTCACCACCATTGTCTGACCTTAAGCATTTGAATTTCTTGCCAGACTGATTCTCCACTAATGCCACAAAATTTTGAAATTTTGAAATAATTTCATCCTTCTTTTTGAGAGGATATACCCACACTTTCCTTGAGAAGTCATGAATGAATGTAACAAAGTACAATGAACCTCCCATCAATACATTAGGCATAGGTCCACACACATCACTATGCACTAGCTCTAATAGCTCACTTTTTTGAGTGCTTCCCCTTTTGTGTGGTTACTGTGTTTGTTTACCATAAAGAAAATGCTCACAAACTGAAAAGTATGAGAAATTGAAGCTAGAAACATAACCAAAATGAGACAAGATTTTCATTCCCTTTTGAAACATATGTCCTAACCGACGATGCCACAAAGAAACACTTGCCTGCATGTAGCCCTTACTGAACTGTCCTTTGGAAACTTTGAATGCTTCATTTTGCCCAAAATGTAGCCTTCACAAACATGCTTCACAGGTGCTTCAAGAGGCGGCAAAGAAGCAACCATATCAGATTTTTGCAAACGCAGCAAACTGGCAAAATTCAGATGCCCAAAACGTGCATGCCAAATTTTGGCATCTCAAACAGCCTTTGAATTCACAACTACATTTGTAAAATTTTACCCACACTTGTCATACAAAATGAGCTTATAGAACCCACGACATAAAATGCCAGATGCAACAATTTCATCCATAAAATTGAAATCATGAACTTTACATTTATCATCCACAAATTTCACAACAAGACCAAGTCTAGCAAGTACAGATACTGATAAGAGGTTCTTTTTTTATCCCAGGTACATAAAGTGCATCAACAAGTGTGAAAGAACTTTCATTTGTAGCAGTCAACACAATCTTTCCAACTTCCTTGATCAAATAAGAGGCATTGTTCACACCAGTGATTGAATTCCCATGAGGGACAGCCTCAAGAGAGGTAAACAAGTCACAATGAGAGGTAATGTTCTTTGTAGAAGCACTATCAAAGTATCACACATGAGCATATGCATCAATTGACATACATGGATCATGGACAAAAGGATCATAAGTGCACTTTTGATCCCATTTTGATTCTACATGAGTATCACAATCTCCTTTCACAGAAGTCTCTACAATAGCTGCACTTGGAGTGAAACTAGTCTCTTTCTTCTTAGCCTCTTTTGCCTTCAGCTTAAGACACTGCTTAATCAAGTGATCAAGCTGAAAGAGAGCACGTCCTTTGCAGTACGATAGGAAAACATGTTGGTCTTTTTTGCTAAGAAACGTTGGGGTCAATTACACGCCCCTTTACATGGAGCAGGCGTTGTTTTGGATCCAAAATTTCAAATGCAAAATCAATCTACTAAAAACAAGTTCATCAATAATTTTAAGAAAGTGTGTGCACAGTTATTAGGTAATGCACATGGCAAGGTAGCTTACATGCAGAAGACAACTTACACCAAAAAAGAAGGAATGTTTCGGGATCCATGGCACATAGATGCAATCAAGACATTGAGTGCACATGTTTAGTAAAAGGAATATGGTAGAGAGAAAGTGGAGCTGCAGTATGTGGCCATCAAAGTCTTGCCAGTGGGCCACCTCTAGTGGAAGCTTTGGATGTTTTTAGACCCACAAAGAAGTTGCAAATAAAATCCCACTTTGATGATGAAATTGAGTGGCATCTAGAAGATGTTAACCCACTAGACTATTCAACTGTGGAGGAAGTGGATGATATGGTTCTTGTGATTGAAGCTCCAAATGATGTATAAGTGATGTATCTTTAATAAAGTAAAAAAATTGAGTGTCAGACATCTCTCTCTCTCTCTCTCTCTCTCTCTCTCTCTCTCTCTCTCTCTCTCTCAAACATCAAGTAATTTTATTAATTTGGTTATTACAAAAGTGCGGGCTTTTACAAAAAGGGTCGTCACAAAAATGATGGGCTTTGCATAAATAAGATCTAGATTAGATCATGGGTGTAATCTTCGATGATCTCTGATAAGAAAAACTCATATGTTCCCATGGATTCTCTTGTCCCTGCTCCCAATATATCCTCTTCCAAGGGAACAAACTTTGCTTCATATCTTTCTAGGTTTTTTTCAATCCAACATTCTCAATTTCTAGTGCTTTGCATTCAGTGCGCAATGATTGTGCGGTGTCTCCTTGGTTGACAAGTTCTATTCCTTGAGTAGCCAATTGCTCAATGATTTCTATCTCCTCGAGAAGGTAAGCCCTTCTTTCCTGGAGGCTCTCCTTCATTTGTGTTGGAAATAGGGTTGTAGGGAAACACACACAGCTACATAAAGATGAAGGAAGCTCAAGGCACACAACATAGAGTATGTATTGCTTAGTGCACAATGAAAGATAAGTTAGCCCTATGTTTTAGGGCAAAACTACTCCCCTGTTCATGCTCACAAGCACGACACAGACAACATACTTATCATCCGATGACACGACTAACCCGTAGGTGCACCTAGGCAATCTCGTTAGCTTGTCAGGCTGAGACCAATCTACACATACGCACTTTTATGATGCATCAATCACTAACCCTGGTAGAATGCAACCCACTCTATCCCTAAACACTCACAACACGGTTTACACTTCCAATGAACTCGGAATCACATCAAATGTACTAGGCACCATCCTCTCACTAGGATATACTTACCTATAAGTCTAATCTCACCAGGTTTGAACCCTAGTTATCTCGAATACAGTCGCGATAGACTAACAGGTCATAATCCAAAAGTGGGCGAAAATTTAGTTTATGAGTATCTATGTGTAGCTAATCCCTTTCTCATTCCATAAAGCACTTGATTGTTGAAAACAGACACTGTTTGTGCTACTTACAAGCAAAACAAGCTCGAGGAAGGATCGATCGTGAACAGCTCAAAAATGTGAATGTGTGGCTTGGGCGCGTAGCTCTCGGAGAGACTACCGCGATGGTGTAGTCACGTCATGAATCCGGTGAGGGAGAAGCGCGTAGCGAAGAGGATAAGACTCTCTCTCTCTCTCTCTCTCTCTCTCTCTCTCTCTCTCTCTCTCTCTCTCTCTCTCTCTCTCTCTCTCTCTCTCTCTCTCTCTCTCAGACTCGTACAACACAGGATTAATGTTCAAAATAATTTTTTTCAAAAATGGTTCTAAGGTGACTTTTATACTTTAGTCACCTTAGCTCAAAAATGTACATGGGGTTCTCTTACTCATTATTACAAAGTGGGAACAAATCTGAGTCCTAACTAACTGATTAATCTTTACATAACCCAGACGAATGGATCAAAATGATAAGACGTCTTTGACATAAAATGGGAATTTGATATGCTTTACAAGATGGGCTCATTACAACAGTTGGACAAATGGAGCTCCAACACTCCCCCCTTCCTAATTCATGTCTACCATGACATGATCGTCTTTGTCTTCAGTGTCGTTGTCGTCCTTCTTTGTTGATTTAATGTAGAAACGCATCATATAGCATAGACTCGCTTGCCATTATTGTTGTCCTTTATTGTTGCTGCGTTTACCTTATTGAGATTCACACACACTCGTAATTTCCCATTTTTCTTGGGTACCACCACTATCGGCGACACCCAGTCCGTGTGCTCTATCTCATAAATAAATTCAGCCTCCATAAGTTTGTCTATCTCTTCTTTTATCCTTTTGGCGAATGTCTCATTATACGTGTATGGACGTTGTTTGCTTGGCTTGGCATCAGACTTCAAAGGGATTGAATGTTCACAAATGTTAGGATCCACCCCCTTCAAAACTTTGTACGACCATGCAAATACATCTCGAAACTCCTTAAGTGTTTTGATCAGTAAGTCCTCTTTTTCCCAATCTAGATCTGTGGCAATGTAAGCAGGTCGAGGACTTTCTCCTGGCTCTGCTAAGTTTATTTTCTTGGCGTTCTCTGGTCCATCCTAGGACTCGTTCGATTTAGGCTCCCTCATTAGTTACTGAACCACCAATCTTCTTTCCTGAATGGTGTACTTACAATAGTGAGGAGGTACATCTATCTTTTTACTCCCATCACTAGCGTTCATTCCATCGCTACTTTCCATTTCAGTTGTCCATACATTTTTAATTTTTTGTTTCAACTCATTGTATCTCGTTTTCCGTTCAATTTTCGTCATAATTGGACTAGCAGAGACATTCATTTTTTCTGTTGCAACTCTTTTTTTTGCTTTGCTGGTTTTCTTAGGTTTCAACAGTCTGGACTTAAATCCTGAGCCTTCAACAACCTTAAGAAACCTTCCTGACACTTTATCCTTAGCACAATCAACAACATGAATGTTCATAAGGAAATGTGTCTTACCCCTAAACTCCGGCATGGGTCTGAGCCTGGTTGGTAGACTGCTATGGTGTCGTTTACTCTTGTATCTTTTTTGGCGTCTCTCACTTTGGTTTGGGAAGTTGTAGAAGACATCATTGTCTTGATCTTGATTGTCGTCTTCCTTCGTATCTTCCGATTTCTCGTCATCCGCATTATCCTTGTTTTCACTTTGATCAGAAGAATCATAAAATTCATCTCCCTCGTGCTTGATTTCTTTAGTGGGGATGTCCACATAGCCCACAATCTTAATCTCAAGTTTCGTTTCTATTTTATTGATCCTCATATTCTCAGTATCTCCATCGTTCTCGTCCTCCTCCACAATTTTGCTCAACATGTAGTATGGTATGTCATAGCCATTCTCATCACAAAATTTGGTGGGAGTGACTTCATTGACGCATACATCCAATGTAGCCAAAATTTGAGACCATTCTAGGGGTTCGAGCTTCTCTTCAGGAAAAGGTTCTCGTATATATGCATCGTCTTCCAAGACCCTCTCTAGTGTCTTTTCATTGTGGTCAAATTCACTATATTGAGATGCCACGCACATCCATATCTCCTTTTTCTTACAAAGCCACGCTGGGACTTTTGATCCACTAATGGTGGCTGAGTCAAATTCTTACACAGGGGTTCTCGTGACATCATGGTAGCTATGATTTTTCATGTTTACTCATGTATTAGTTTCAGCATGTCTTAGATACAAATAATCATACCCCCAGTCCTGCACCATTTTGAGTTGCCTCATGAACGGCCTACCAAGGATAATTTCATAGTTGTTCTTCTTGCCAAAATCTACTATGGCAAAGGTATATTCGTACTCTATGCCACAGGAAGATACCACAATTGCCTCAAGCAATCCTATAGGCCTTTCTATGTGCCCATCCGCCAGTTGCAATTTCATTGTAGTTGTTTGTATTGCTGGTTTTCCCCATTTTTCCCATAGCATTTTGGTCGCAATGGCAATGCCAGCTCCACTATCAAGTATTGTCTTAGTCTCTATGCCGTTATATTCAACTGGTAGGGTTGTGTTGCCATCTTTACCCTCACGATACTCTCCTACCTTGTTGAGTGGCACTGGTCTAGTGTTAACTTTCTTCGGTTCTGTGTCATTGAGCTCGGTTTTGAAGAACTTAAGAGGCGTCCTTATACCAAAATTTTCAAGACATTTGCCCACTTCCGTCCACATGCTTGGCCTAATTTTTAACAATTCTACCAATGTGATTGTACACTTGACCGGAGTGGTCAACAAGTCTGTCAGGATTTTAGTGTCCAATTGATTTGACCCTCCTATTCTTTGAGAAGGTACTCTTCGAATTTCTGACCTTGCCTCATAGTCCCCCATATATGATGGCAAAGTTCTAAGTGATGCTAGTCTGCTATCTTCGGATGAAACTGAACCATTATCCCCTTGAAATGAGTTAACATCTAAATCCCATGGAGGCTTATTCAAGTTCAACTTCGAGAAAGGCGCCGACTCGACTGTTTTTGTCTCATATTTTTCTTGAGCTTTTCGCGCTGTTTCCCATAGTTCTTCATGCCAATTTTCTTCCACAATAGGGGTATATGGTGGAAAATCTTTCAGTGATTCATCAGTGCTATTAGGCATGTCTCTTGCATCCTCTACATCCGGCAAGGATTTAACATTTTCTATCTTGTCGGGTATCCTTTGTTCGATTTTGTGAGGTGTTTCATTGTTTGTTGGTTTGATTACTCTATCTCCCACTTCCACAGGTGGAGGCTCCAGTAAAGCTTGTGCAATTTCAATCAGCTATTTGCACATCTCTAGTCTCTGTTTTTCTATCTCTGGATATGGATATGTCATCCACCTTTTCTCTAGAGTCTGTCTATTCTTCAATCTTGCTTCATATACTTGCAAGATTGCATCTAAGGGTTCATTGATCTTATCTACCAATACCGACCCTCCTAAGCTTGCACTTCTTGGTCCCTCCGTTGATTTTAGAGAGTCGGACTCTCTTTGCTGTTTAAGTTGCTCTCGAGATATCGTTAGCTCAGCTTCTACATCTTTTTGTTTTCGCTCACGTCTAGCTTTCATTTTTGCTCTTCGTTCTTTCCAAGGATTATAACAAATGACGTTAGACTTGTCAGTCTTGATTTCTTCGTGATTTTCATCGTTACTCTTGGGCTGATTGTCATTTCTCCTTGCTTGGGCTCTTGTCAAGACTTTAACAGGAATCGGAGTTTCGTTTTCTGACCCTCCACTGGAAGGCAACGCTCCCAACATATTCAAGGTAGTTTTTGCTCCTTTGCTCGGGTTTTTAGGGCAATCAGGGATCAAGTGAGTAATTCCACACTCGGTGCAATATGCGTTGACCCTAATGATTTCGTCATGAGGGCATTCCCTCAGCCAATGATCTCCACCACACTTGTAGCATGGTCCTTTAGGCTGTTGAGGTGCTCCTGGAGCTCCTCTTTGTTGGTGTGCAATTCTTTGCCCGCTCATGCCTCCGTTGGCTATGAACAACAGTGTTCTTTCATCCAAGCTATATCTTCCTTCCCCCGTTGCCTGTACAGCAGTTGGTGGTTCTGTATTTCCTATCATGCTCCATGGTTCTGGTGTAGAGGTTTCTTCCGGTGGATAATAGACAGCGTTCACCGCATATCCATTGGGCTCATCGTAGTATACATGCATAGGTACCAAAGCCTTCTCATCCGACTCACTTACTGTGGGTGTGTATCTTATGCCGACTGATCGTAATCCTGGTAGGGGTGGTTGTTGTCCCAACACTGGTTGTGGTCTTTCTACACCTACAGGTCCTGGTAGGTTGCCTGTCTGATATCTAGGCATCGGTGAGACTTGAGGGGATGTCGCCTGAGCTTGCGGAGCATATGGTCGTTCTCTCACATATCCCTTGTCATAATAACACTCCTCCGTCCCATGGTTTGTCCATTTTTGTTCAATTGCACACCATTTTGGTTGTTTAGCTTGTGGTTTGGAATACAAGTTAATCTTTTTAAGCACTTCCTCTATAAGCTGCTCTTGGCTTACCGCTACTTCTCCTCTCGGTGTTGTCTTAGCAGACTTGCTTCCGCTTCGGTGCGAGGAAGAATCATCGTCAAGATCCTTGAACTCACCCTCTTTGTAGACCACACAATTGTCCACAAGGTAAAGAGCTTCCTTGGTTAAATCATTCAACGTCGTGCTCCTTTTCATATGTAAGTCCTTCTGAAGATCTGCATTCCTTAGTCCTTGGATACATATAAGCATAAGTCTGGACTGAGTTAGCAGTTCTTCCACGGGGCAGAACTTAACATATCTTTTTAATTGGAGGGCTGCCTTTCGCACAGACTCTCCATATTTCTGTTTGAATTTATGGATTTGTGAGACTGTATTATGATCTATTCCCCTTTGTGAGAATTCCTCGATAAACTCGTCAAACAGTTCCTCCATAGACTCAAAGTCTCTTCGCTCCACTGAGTCAAACCATGTAGCAGCATCATCCTCTAAGGTTAAACCAAATCCTGCAACTTGGGTAGGAAAGTCTAACACCTCTTCAGCTCTAATTACACGCACAAAGGTTGCTACATGATCTCTCGGATCCTTGCTTCCCGTATATTTCTTGTTTACCCATTTTTGCACTTGAGAAGGTCTAATTCTACGATGGTCTACAAATCTCATCATGGGATCTCCCCGTCCTAGCCAATATACCTCCTCTCGTCTTCTGTAGTGGCCAGGTTCCTCTCCCAATGGTGCTCCTAAGCCATAATTTCTAATAGTTCTCGCGACAGATGGTTCATCTCTCCGAACTCGTTCTCGGGGTGTTCTTCCAGGCTCAGTTGACCCCTGAGTCTTTGGCTTACTCTCTCCTTGATACTGTGCATAGAGTGGTGATTCTTGTAAATCCCTTAGCCCTCATGTGGTTTGATAACCCTCTCGGGTTCCGTCTTGTTCTAATGTAGCACTCTGTCGAAGCCATGCTTGCAATGATGGCTGAGTAGCTGGTTGGTCCTGGTAATTGGACATCGGTTGTCGGGTAGAAAGTGAGGTAGCGTCATACTCTTCTGAAAAGGGATTTGTCGACTTTCTAGGGGTGTAGGTGGCTCTTGGTACTTCCTCGGGGCTATAGGTCAATGCTCTCGGAACTGTTGCCTTTTCAACCTCCTCTAGGAGAATACGTTTGTATTCTCGCCCGTATCTGTCAACAAAAACAATATCCTTCCCCATAGCAATTTCATAAGAAAATAAGTAAAGAACCTTGTCTTTGCTTAATTCGTTTGGGTAGGGTTCCTTGCATCGAAAGTAAGAGACTATACCCTCGCTTTCATGCTTGTAAATCCCTACATTCTCATTATAGGTTGGGACCCTGGTTGTTTTCTTATCATACATAAAAAGCGCTCCAGGTCGATCAATGTTAGGAGGCGGTTCTTGGGTTTCTGAAACCATTTTCCCTTTTGCCACGTTATCCCCATATCTGTTGTAATCCTCAGGGTTATTCACTATCAGATAGTGGTTCCCCTTTTCATCTCGGAATCTGTCTCCATCATCATAGACTCGAATTATCTCTAGTCTTTGAACGGATCTCTCTTCAATACAAATACACTTGCGTCCCCGATAGTCAGAATAAACTAAGGCTCCCCTCGAGTTAGTTCCTTCCAAGAAGATTATAGTGAACTTGGTTTCGTTTAAAGGATGTAAAGAGGTGCTCCCCCCTGGCATTGGTCCTTCACCATTGAAACCTCCTGGCTGTTGACTCCACATCATGAAGAAGGACTTTTCCAATGAAGTGTCAGTATCACTACCCTCTTCAATGATCGGTGCTAATGGGTCTAGTCTCGTCTGAGTTACACTCTCTTCGGTGGACGTGGTGCTTACTTGACTTTTGACACTTTTAGCTCCCGACTTAACAAAGGCTCCTGACCTTAAATACATAAGAATGAAAGTTGGGTTGCAAACTTAAATCTTACCTGGACTCCTTGTTGTGCAGCTTTGTGATGATCTCTTTCTGGGATCTACACAAGGATGGTTAGTCTGTTCACAAGGGTTTTCCCTGAATTACCAAAAAATCTTTCAAGTATGTACAGTAACCACTTAGTCAGCCTTCTGGTGATCCAATTTCAAATATGAGATGATGGCTGGGATCTATATGGAGAGCATGTCCTAGCAGTATAGTCACAAATTGCAGAAAATGTATGAATCATAACTTTCTTAGTCTATCGCGATAGACTGACAATTTTCTCAGCACAAGTCAATTCAAAATTGTGACTTCACCCTTGAGTTCCATTTACCCTCTATAGCCTATCCCTCAAGTTTTATGAAGTTTGGACACTTGGGTTGGGTTTTGGTCCCGTGTTAGTATTTTAGTCAGAGCCCGATTCTCTATCTGGGCCTTAGATTGATTTTCAGTGGTCTAAATGCCTTGAAATTTGGTGTGTGTGTGTGTGTTGTATAGACTCTGATAAAGCTCTCCCTAGGGGAAATTTGAAAGAAAAGGTCCTTAGCAGCAGTTTCCTTAGTCTATCGCGATAGATTGGGAAAGTTCTCCATTATTGGCATTTTCTCAATTTATCTCCACAGCTGGTTCAGCCTCTCCTTGTGTAGTGCATTGACAAATTTTGGCACTGTTTGGACATTTGGCCAAAGCCTTCTTGCCCTTGTCTCTGAATTCAGACTCTAAAACACTAGTTTTGAAGTTTTGTGGTCAAGATGGTGTTCAGTTTCACTCAATTTTTGTGGGTACCCTTGTATTGATGTGTTAAACCTGTGGTAAAAAGTTTTTTTCCTTGTTGTTAGTCAATCACCACCTTCATCAGTCTATCGCGATAGACTAGGCAGAGAGCAATGGGGATTTAATTTTTGTCTGTTTTTGCATAGTTGTGTTCCCTGTGCCCTTATAAGTCTATCTCCCAAGTTTTATGAAGTTTGGACTTATTTTGACCTTGGACTCAAGCACTTCACAAATTTCACTTTTCTCTGGCAATTCACAACTCAATTGCACTTGAAGTGATGCAAATTTGATGACACTTCATCTTAAACTTGTGAACATCAGTCGTAACTCATGACACAGTTAGTTTACCCTAGGCTAATGGTTATATCTCTTCTTGGCCTTGTTAGGGTCACTTAGTGTTTTCTTATGAGAATCATCTGTTTCTTTTTGTTGGTTTTGGTAGAAATTTTTATGTTTTTCTCGAGTGTTGGATCATAAATTTCAATGTCTACTCTTTTCACCCCCTTCAAGGGTATATGGTGTGGGTTTTGCTTTCAAGGCAAGCAAACAGCCTTATTGTTTCTTCTTTTTGTTTGTTTTTGCGTTTTTCTACTCTATTTCTACACAAGTATAACAAGCACTCAAAACCAAAAACCATAACTCCACATTATCCTACTTAACTAAATCTAACTAGTCGCAGACCATCGGCAAGACACAGGCTTCCCGGCTATCCACTAGACCTCAGGATACTCTATCCTGGATCTTGTTCTAAAAGTTTAAGCTCTCTCTAGTCAAGACTAAAGTAAGCTAACCATCACACGAGTGACGTAGATCTCCCTACTTAAGGTCTTATGTCCCCGGCAGCGGCGCCAATGTTTTAGGGCAAAACTACTCCCCTATTCATGCTCACGAGCATGACACAGACAACATACTTATCATCCGATGACACAACTAACCCGTAGGTGCACGTAGGCAATCTCGTTAGCTTGTCAGGCTGAGACCAATCTACACATATGCACTTTTATGAGGCATCAATCACTAAAGACCATATTAGGTAAAGTGGGAAAATCCCAATTCCCAGGTTGGACAACTTTCAATATATCATGTATAAAATATAGAGATTTTGTCAAAAATTTGAGTTTTCTTAAGGTCTCATTCCACTTTATGCACATACAATACACAATGAAAACAACTAAAATATCATGGTTTCAATCAATTGGATTATTAGGAGAGGAGTATATTGCATCCATTATCGTTGTCTATGTTCTATTGTCCTACCTACAACTTATCTCAACATGGAGAGCTTGGTTTCTAGGTCCACCACTTGTCCAAGTTAATGTAAAAGTGACTCAAGGTTCACAACTTGTGAAAGCAAGGATTCATTGAGGAATACAATCCACTTGGCTATTTTTCCTTAATTTATTGCATGTGACATTTAAGCAAGGTCCACTTCTAATCTATAACTTCTTAATTTGAGGCATGGGGCATACATAAAATATGTAGCATATGCTCTATTGCCTCATAGGAATGTTGGTTTCAAGGTGCACTTATCCATGCTAGCCTATCTTGGAGAAATGATGGAGCTTGCTTCTCTCCTTGTTTCAATGGAGACTAGCTTGGACAAGTGGTGGACCTTTGCTTATCTCTATGTTTCAATAGAGTTAGCTTGGACAAGTGGTGATCTTGGAACAAAACCCCCATGTAAAACATATCATGGGTATTCCAAGTGATTAGAAAGATTACCATTTAAGATATAACCTTATAGGTTGGACAACTAGATCTTGGCTTGGAGAAATGGTGGACCTTTGATTCTCTCCATGTTTCAATGGAGTCTATCTTGGAGAAATGGTGGAGCTTGCTTCTGTCCATGTTTCAATGGAGCCTAGCTTGAACAGTTGGTGGACCTTTGCTTCTCTCTATGTTTCAATAGAGTTAGCTTAGACACGTGGTGGATCTTCAAAATAAACCAACTACTATCAATGTTGCCTAGCTTGGACAAGTGGTGGAGTGTTTCTCTACTCCATGTTTCAATGGATCTTAGCTTGGACAAGTGTTGGACCTTAAAACAAAAACCCCATGTACAACATAGAATGGATTTTCTAGATTTCAATGGAGTCTAGCTTTAACAAATGGTGGAGCTTGTCTTCATCCATGTTTCAATGAAACTAGCTTGGACAAGTGGTGGACCTTGTAACAAACCCTCCCATGTACAACATATCATTGGTTTTCTAAGTGATGGGAAGGAATACCATTCAAGATATAAACTTATAGCTTGGATAAGTAGTTGACTTTAAAACCAAATTCATCATAATACAATGAAATACAGGTCAGCCAATTCCTAAATCTTGAGACCAAACCTCCCATGCTATTAGAGATAATATATTGGATAAGTGGTGGACCTTCTATTATTTTCCCATGCCTAGTTTAGACAACCGGTACACTTCGCAGCTATAAAGGTTGGACGAGTTGTGGAGCCTTGTTTCTATCTATGTTTTAATAGATCCTAGCTTGGACAAGTGGTGGACCTTGGAAAAAAGCTTCCATGTACAACATATATGAGGTTTTCCATGTTTTAATGGAACCTATCTTGGACAAATGGTGAAGCTTTCTTCTCTCCATGTTGATTTTGGAACTACCTTAGACAAGTGGTGGAGCTTTTCTTTTCTACTCTTCATAATACAATGAAGTATATGTTGGTTACATGGTGAATCTTAAGGCCAAACCTCCCATTTTACTAGAGATGATAGGTTGGACAAGTGGATCAACCTTCTATCATTTCTCCATGACTATATTGGACAATTAGTAGACATAACATCTCTCTATGTTGTCTAGAGATGAGCTTGGACAAGTGATGGACCCTGCTTCTCTCTTCCCTTGGTTTACTAGTTTGAAGACTCAGTATATATACTTTCTTAGATCTAGATTGAACAAGTGGTGGACCTTGCATCCACAATCTTAATTCAGTACAAAAAAGTATATGAAAAAATAACATAGGAATCTTGGTTTGAAGGTCAAGCAATTAGGTTCCAAATGCACATAATAATATATTTTCCACCCATATTAAAAGAAAGTTAAATATGTTATTACCAAATTGACAAAGGTAACGTCCAAGAATTATATCTTTCCATCTTGTCAGATCTAAATCTTCATCAAGGCGACATGCATGTATACATCAACTTTCAAGCCATTCAAGAATACATGCACTTAGATTCCATAGTTTTGTTTTCAAAGTCTTTTAGGTTCTAAAACTCTTTCACATAAAGTATGTAATGACAAAATTCTTGAATCAAACATTTGTGCCCAAGAAAAAGATCCCTCTCACATATTTAAAGTCCATGAATTCTCTGATCCACACTTACAAGTTTTATTTTGACATCAAACATCAATTCTTTCATAGTTCCAAATAAATGCAACCTCGATATGAATTGACAAAAAATGAATTTCTTTTACTATATGACCCAACATAGGCCCCAATCAAATAAAAAATGAGTCCCCAAAAATTTGGGTGCACTCTAGCAATACATCAGAGTCCCCTTACAATAGGATACACTCCAATAGTACATTGAAGTCCCCTTAGAGTAGGGTGCACTCCATTCAAGTGTTCATAAAATTGACACACCTTTAAAATTAAAAAAAAAGACTATATCAAATTATACAAATGTTGAAAGATACACACTAGAATAAAAAAAGCATCTTATAGCCATATTTATTCAATGCTTTCGTGTTGACAAGTACACACCAAGGACATAATTTGTCTCAGAATCACTATACTGATTTACAATTGTGTTGTATGTATAGACTCTCTTATCTCTTGCATACAACCATCCTACCAACCATGGAATTATGGTTCTCTGCAAGAAGTTTTGAAGTTGCTCGGAAGTTTGCCTCCACATCTTTGGAAATATAAGATATGTCCCTGGCATGTTCCACATCACCCTATATGGAGTGTCATCAAAAATTAAGGTATTGTTTGCATCCAAATCCTCAAATATCTTCCAAATATCACTCAGATTTTTGTGATAAACCCTTGTAAATCCTAACATGATATTTGGATTTTGGCAATTTTTGTTACTCATAAACACCTTGAACTTGGTATACTGCTCAGGAAAACACTTTTGTGTGATGCGTTGCACCCTTGTTAAGTTATAGCAACTCCATATCCATAGCTCAAAGTATCCAGCACAAAAATCCAAAAAACTTTGTGCGTCTGGTCGCACCACATGATAAACTTCATCTTTGTCCTCCACAAGTCGCATGTGTTGAGCCAAGATGGCATAGAATCTCCATGTTTCATTTCAACTGTCTTGAGAAGTAACCCCTCTAGATCCAAGATAAGTACTCTTTTGATGTCCTTGAAAGCAAGTGGTAGGTGCATTAGGAGATTTCGGAGGTCTTTTGGAGGGCCTTTTGGTAGAGAGAGGAAAATAAGCTCCTCCAATGAGAGAAGAGCCTACGTTACGTAGAAAAATAGATTGATATTAACAAAAATATAAAAGGTGTCCCTCTCCTCATTTAATAATCTAGTGGTCCTTGAAGACGAGCACTCTCTTTTATTTAATGCGAGCACTTTTTTCAGAAGGTAGATGCGGTGCATTTGATACGGGATACGTCATCACTAGAACTCAAAAAGTCACAAAACTATCAAGTGGTGGAAGATTTTGAAACTTTTGATACTGCCAATGCGTCCGGAACACACATATCTCCTAGAAATGAATGTCCAATTGCCTCGCTTAGACATCCAAAGAGGCCAAAAATGTCAAACACCCCTAAAAGAACATTTCACTAACGGCGCGCGAGGGGGCATTTCAAAATTTTGGAATGCCTCCTCGCGCGTCGTTAGTAAAAAGGCCCTTTTCCCTCTTTTTAGGGAGCTTTTTGAGAGGAAAATGTCCAAAAACCTCTAAAAAGGGGCTTTTTGGAAAGATAAGTGTCTAAAAATCACTAAAAAGAGCTTTGTACTAACGGCGCGAGGGGGCATTCCAAAATTTTGGAATGCCTCTTCGCGCGCCGTGAGTAAAAAGGCCCTTTGTTCCTCTTTTTAGGGAGCTTTTTGAGAGAAAAATGTCCAAAAACCTCTAAAAAGGGGCTTTTTGGAAAGATAAGTGTCCAAAAATCAATAAAAAAAGCTTTATACTAACGGCGCGCGAGGGGGCATTCCAAAATTTTGAAATGCCTCCTCGCGCGCCGTTAGTAAAAAGACCCTTTTTTCTTTTTTTTAGGGAGCTTTTTGAGAGGAAAATGTCCAAAAACCTCTAAAAAGGGGCTTTTTAAAAAGATAAGTGTCCAAAAACCCCCAAAAATGGGCTTTGTACTAACGGCGCGCAGAGGGGCATTCTAAAATTTTAGAATGCCTTCTCGCGCGCCTTTAGTAAAAAGCCCATTTTTGGGGGTTTTTTGACATTTTTTGCCTCTCCGGATGTCGGAATGAGACAAGTAGACATTCATTTTTAAGGTATTTTGGCGTTCCGGATGCATTGGTGGTGTCAAAATCCTCAAAATCTATCACTATTTTACAGTTTGTGACTTTTCAACTTTCAGTGATGACGTAAGCTGCATTGAATGCGCTGCACCTGCCTCCTGAAAAAGACGCTCGCATTAAATAAAAAAGTGTCATAATAATCAATATCTAATTCTCCTAAATGATTTTCTCATATTAAACTGATCATTTAATGTGGGGAAGTGCCAAGGGAGAAAAAGCTAGAATATTGGTTAAGTTAGTAGACCGGCCACAGTAGGGATCCAAAGGAGGGAAAATAGGGATCCAAAGGGGGGGCCATCTGCAAAAGAGCCATGTGAAACAATGGGCCAAAAAGACCCTAAGGTTCAGCCCATTAAGACTTCCAAAATGCTAAGGTTCCAAAATTCAAAGGTTGTGTCCAAAGGTCAACCCTAGGGAAAATTGGATGCTTAGTGTGTGCCCAAAAAGTCTTTCTACATCCCTACATGGGAGGGGGCGAGCCCCAAAGCTAGGGGATGAGAGAGAAAGCCACACACACACACACAGGCTCCCTTTACACAAAGGGAATGAGGGACACATGTCAGCTCCCTAGGCCAGATGCCCACAAGGTGTGCCCAATTCCTATTAGAAGACCCTTGAAGTGGACCAATGAGAATTAAGCTAGAGTAAATCTAGTTTAATTAATTTAAAAACATTTAATAAAAGAAACCAATGAGAATTAAGTCTCCTAGAAGACTATTGGGGCAGTCTCCCAAGGGGTCCAATGAGCATTCAGGAGCCCCATGGCTTGCCTGATTCCTATTGGCCAGGAGGCAAAGGGGTCCAATGAGAGTTTAGTTTAATTATTTAATTACCTAAAGCTCTCACAAAAGGGGAAAGGGGGACACATGTCTAAAGGCTATCACTTATGCTGCTTAATTCCTATTGGCTTGACCTGGGGAGGTCCAATGAGGCAAAGGCCAGACTTATTTAGCAGCTAGGGCTCGCCCAAGAGAGAGGGGGGGCTGATTTTTGCTTGGCATTGACACACACACTCTCACACTTGACCATGTGTGAAGGGAAAATACTATATCTCCTCCCAAGCTTTAATGGAGAGCTCATCACCTACTCCAAGCTTGTGAGATAGAAGCCTACATCAACACTCTCTTGGCATGTGGATGCAAATCCAACCAAGAGCCAAGCTTCAATGCATGCTCATCTTCTCTACCAAGCTAATTACTAAGCTAAGCTATGCTAATATGAGTGATTATGTGAGGAGATGTACTTCTTTCTCGTAAGATACTTCTTTTTCCTCTCAATCTACTCTCATACCCTGCTAGCTCTCACCATATTCGAAGGTGTGTGAGGTCTTGGGTCTGAGAACAGGGATAATTCAAGTTGTGTTTGATTAAGTGTTTTTGCTTGGTGTATGAAGCTTCCATCTTCATTGCACTAGCTAGTCTTGAAGGAACACAAAGAATTGTATTGTACAATGTCTCTCTTGATGGGAGAAACCATAATACAAAGCCTTTTGGAGGGGGGACCGGCTCCATGCAAATCCGGTCCTCAACTGTTGTCAATAGCTTAATTGCTCTCTCTCTTTTGAAAGTATTGTCGATGATATCTAACTAGGTGTTATGCTTTTTGTTGCTCTCTCCACCCAAGCACTCTTGTAATTCTCATTAGGAATCTATTCTAATGAAATGCCCACTATGTTCATGCTAATTTCCGCTACACATAAGCTTTTAGGCCATTAAATGTTACATTGGTATCAGAGCTCAAGGTTTCTCTTTTCTTGCTCAAGAAGGGAGGTCCTCAAGCTAGCTACAAATGGTTGGTATTATTAATTGCCTGTGAGTAAGTAGAATAGGGATTTTTCAGCCTTGCAGTGCGCCTGCCTTTGTGCAGTTAACGGGGCATCACCGTCGAGAGCTATGGTCTTAATAGTGGAGTCCTATGGGGCTTGCCTACAGCTTAACCACTATTGAGCTATTAGAAGCTTGACAGGAGCCGGTGCTGTTTTGGTGTCGAAAGACCCTCTCTTCTATTCCTTGCAATTAATGGTATTCGAGCCGCGGGTACAGTAGCTTGAGTGCTTTTTTCTAAAGGGGTAAAGAGGAGTAGCAACTAGGGCTTGAAGTGCCAAAGTACACCTAAAAAGTTTACACCTAAAAGTTGTTAGAATGGTTGACAATAGTAAAGAGAGTGAAATTAATGTTGATAACTTTGATTTTGCTCATGAGCAAGCTACTAATGATGCTTCAATGCTTGTTAACTATCTTGTTTCTAGGCTTCAACAAGCCATGGGCAATCCATCTCTCCAAAGTGAAGTGCAACGGCAGCTCCATGCTCACGGGATTCTCCAAGCTCATCACCATGACGAGAGAACACCTAGGAAGCCTCCTTGTGAGACTACCAAAAGAGGTCTCTCTCCGATTCGGGAAGAAGAAGAGAATCCATATGAAGGGCTCAAGAACTTACTTCTTGATGATGCATCTCCTTCCCAAAGGAGAACTCAAGAGAATCCACCGAAGGAACGAGAAAGAAGCGAGTCTCCCGCCACCTCGGCGGAGATGGCTCCACGAAGACGGCGGGCTAAACGCTCTCCATCACCACCAAAGCGGAGAAGACCATCACACTCTTCTCCACGCCATAATTCAAAGAGGGATGATAAAAAGCAAGAGAAGAAAAAGGCGAGAAAGAGGACACCCTCTTCTCCATCTTCTTCATCCTCTTCCTCTTATGAAAGCTATGGTGAAGACGACAAAGATCAAGACAAGAAAAAGGCGAGAAAGAGGTCACCCTCTTCTCCACCTCCTTCAAATTCTTCATCTTCTGAAGAAAGTGATGGTGCAACTTTTGAACCATCAAAAAGAAGAGGCCATAGGAAATCCTATGCCGCATGGAAGAGGTCGTCCAAGCTGAAGAAATTCAAAGAGGGAGGGAAGAGCATCTCTTTCCTTACCTATGATGGCACCTTCGGTGCAACAGACAAAGTTTTGGCCTTTATCCAGCAATTCGATGCGGCGTTTGGAGATGAGGGCTTCACAGAGTCCTCTAAGCTACGCCATGTAGCTATGCACTTTCAAAAGTCCGCCAGACAATGGTGGTCTAGCCTACGAGCCAACGGTGAAGCTCCACGAACATGGAAGGCTTTAAGAGCTTCCATTATGAAGCAGTTTTTGGCCACCGATGCCAAAGACAAAGTACTCACCGAATGGCGAAGCTTAAAGCTCTCTCCCAATGAATCTATCCACAAATATGTAGACAAGTTTTGGGACCTACAACTCAAAGCCACTGTCTTCAAAAAGTTGGATTTTGGAGAGCAAAAGCAACAATTTTGTGCGGGCTTAACCGAAGAAATGGCGGAGTATGTCAACTCCCAAAGGCCACGTACCATATCGGCGGTAATACACCATACTATGGTGGCCTCGCGAATCAATTTCCAAACGGGGGGTAAAAGAAATAATAAGCCCCCGGAAAACAAGGGTTCCAATGAGCCTAAGGGGAAGGACAATGTCCAAAAGTCTCCTAAGGGCAATTCCAACAAAGCTAAAGAGAAGGGAGTTTACAAAGGAAAGAATAAACTCTCTCCTGAAGAGCTTGAGCGTTATCGTAAAGATAACCGGTGTTTCAAGTGCGGCGAACAAGGGCATGCGTACCGCGCTTGTCCCCAAAAGAACAACCGCCAAGATCCTCCTAGAGCTTCTTTGGTTGAAATCCAAGAGGAGGAGATTCATCAAACTCACCACAAAGGATCTCCTCTATGCCATGCTTGGGGAAAGGTAAGAGAACATGATGCTTTTATTCTCTTTGACTCTGGTTCTACTCACAATTTCATATCTATGGAGTTAGCCACCAAGCTAGGCATACAATCCTACGAGATGGGAGATATCCTACCCGCAGACAGTGCCTTCAAGGGGCAAGAAGCTTCAGTCACTCCCTTAATCGGGAAATTGAGACTTCATGTCCAAGGCTATGTGGACAAAGAGGACTTCTTTATCTCTCCTCTCAAGCATGAGGATGTAATCCTAGGGGCACCATGGTTTGACCGCCTGGCTGCCCATGTTAAATTTCCTGAAAGGAGAATCTCCTTTAAGTTCAGGGAAAAGGACATGTATATAGATGCTAAGGAGATGGGTAACACCATCCCCATTGTACATACACCAGCTTTCAACAAGTCAATAAAGAGCTCTATTTCCGTGTACATGATTTTTGTTAAAGATTCTCAAAATGAACCTAATGCTTTAGCAAAAGAAAATAAAAGCAACCAAAAGGAATTAGAGTTATCCAATTTTCTCAAGGGGTTTCAAGATGTCTTTATTGATGACATCCCTTGTGAGCTACCTCCTAAACGAGGTAATGACGACCATGCAATTGAACTTCTTCCAGGAAGTTCACCGCCTAACAAACCTCCTTATAGAGTTTCTCAAGCTCAACAAGAGGAGATTATGCGGCAAGTGCATGAGTTAATTGAGAAGGGCATGGTTAGGCCTAGCTCATCTCCATTTTTCTCACCTGTGCTATTAGTGCAAAAGAAAGACGGCACATATCGTATGTGTGTCGACTATAGAGCACTAAATAGGATCACTATCAAGAATAGGTTTCCCGTTCCACGGGTAGAAGACCTATTTGATAAGCTACAAGGATCGACCTACTTCAGTAGGATTGACCTAAAAAGTGGCTATCATCAAATAAGGATAGTTGATCAAGACATTGTAAAGACCGCATTTCGTACTACATTTGGTCTTTACGAATACATTGTCATGCCTTTTGGCTTGACTAATGCACCAGCCACATTTAACCGCTTGATGGAGAAGCTGTTCAGGCCTCATCGAACCTTCACTGGAGTGTTCTTTGATGATATTATCATCTACTCTAATTCATTGGAGGAACACAAGCAACACCTCCAGGTAATATTTCAAGTTTTAAGAGAGAATAAACTTTATGTTAATCGAAAGAAAAGTGAATTTTTCTTGCAAGAGATTCAATATTTAGGTCACATTATCTCTCAAGATGGAATCCAAATGGATCCATCCAAGTTAGAGGTAATAAAAGGATGGCCTAAACCAAGGAATCTTCATGAACTAAGAAGCTTTATAGGTATGTGTGCATACTATAGACGCTTCATAGAAAAGTTCTCACAAATTGCGGGACCATTACATGACCTAACAAAGAAAAATGTTAGGTATACGTGGTCTGCTAAGGAGAACAATGCTTTCGAAAAGCTTAAAGAAAAGCTTATCTCTCAACCTGTGCTTACACTACCGGATCTATCAAAACCATTTGAGGTCCAATGTGATGCTTGTGGTGATTGCCTTGGGGCTGTTTTGCTCCAAGAAGGGCACGCCATAGGCTATGAGAGTCGAAGGCTCGATCCTGTTGAGCAAGCTCTAGGCATATACGAAAAAGAACTCCTTGCAGTTCTACATGCCTTAGACTCATGGAAGCACTATTTATTGGGGACTCCTTTCATTCTGCGAACGGATCACCAAAGTCTTAAGTACTTCATGACGCAGACCAAGCTCTCCGACAAACAAATGAGGTGGGCAAATTTCCTTTCGCAATTTCATTTTCATATTGCTCACATTGCTGGCAAGCATAATCAAGTAGCCGATGCACTCTCAAGACGCCCGAGAGTGAATGCGGTTTCCATAGCAACTCACAATGATCTATCTTCAATGATAGATGAGTATGCTATTGATCCCGATTTTAGAGATGTGATTTCAGCCCTTGCATTAGGGAAGAAAGAAGAACCATTTACTTTACAAGATGGTTATCTTCTCTATGGCAATAGACTATGCGTTACTAACTCACTACGTGAGAAAGTAATGTATGAATCTCATGCTCCCCCATATGCAGGGCATAGAGGGATTCAGTCTACCCTAAAGGGAATTGAAACATATTTCTATTGGCCTACCATGAAAGTGAACATACACGAGTATGTTTCCAAATGTGTGGTATGTCAAAAGACAAAATTTGATAGAGGGAAGCAACTTGGATTGCTTCAACCCTTGCCAATCCCTAATTCACCGTGGGAGAGCATATCCATGGATTTTATCTTTGGATTGCCTAAGTCTATCCATGGGAATACGGGAATATGGACGATAGTAGACATGTTTAGTAAACAAGCTCATTTTATACCTGTCAAAAAGACTATCAAAGCCCATCAAATGGCAACCCTCTTCATTTCACAAATTTTCAAGTACCATGGCTTGCCAATGTCCATAGTGTCGGATAGAGATCCTAGAATGACCAGTAATTTCTGGAAGGGTCTCTTTGAGAATTTAGGAACAAGGCTAAATTTCTCTTCGGCCTATCATCCACAAACTGATGGCCAAAGTGAAATAGCTAACCTAACCATTCTCAATCTACTAAAAGCCTATGTAACGGAAGTAGATCAAAGATCCCAATGGGAGAAGTACTTACCCTTAGTAGAGTATGCTTACAATAACACTGTACATACTTCTACAGGAAAAGCACCTTTCGAGGTAATTGAGGGAAGATCAAAAAGTCCCTTGCTACTTAAGGTACATGGGAAGATCTTCGCTGCAGATGAGTATAGCCGAGACCTACAAGAATCTTTCCAAAAGATTAAGGATGCTATCTCTATCTCACAGCAAAGGCAAAAGGCTGCTGCTGACAAGCACAGAAAAGCCCAAGCCTTTAAAGAAAACGATTGGGTCTTGTTAAAGTTTCCCAAGGCTCGATTAAGGCACACGACGGGCAAGAATCCTACGGGCCACCAAAAGTACTATGCTAAACTAGCAAAAAGGTATTATGGTCCCTTCCAGATTCTTAGGCCAATCAATGAGATGGCCTATCAACTTAAGTTGCCCAATCATTGGCTCATACACAATGCTTTTCATGTGAGCCTCTTAAAGCCTTACAAAGGAGAGCCACCTCAAGAACCAACTATTGAAGACCCACCGGAGATCGAGGACCACGAGGAGGTGCTGCAGCCCGAGTCCATTCTCCGACATGAAGACAAGGTATTAAGAGGCGGTAAGACTATCCGACGATATCTTATTAAGTTTAAGAATTATCCTTTTGAAGATGCTAGATGGATGCAAGGCATACAATTAAAGGATAACCTAAACCTTGTCAATGCTTACAATGCTTCCCAAGAGTAAGCAAATGTACAAAATGTTAAAAATGAACAAAAATTTTTGTCTTATAAGACTCTCTTTTTCTTTATTTGTGCACAAAAATGAAGTAGTATGCATGCTTAGATCAAGTTTGCGGGGACGACGTCTCCCAAACACCAAAGTAGAGCTTGTCACTCTACTATGGAAAACTGATAGGACTAATGTGCAGACATGCTTGCGGCAGCCTCAGGCTCTCAAGCGCCAAATGGACTAGTCATCCATTATGGAATGATGTCGTAGGGTAACCAAGGGATCCTCTACCCGCTAAGAAAAGGACTCATGCATATGCTTTATCTTCTCTACACCATAGTCGAGGACGACTATGATTTCAAGAGAGAGGTAATGTCATAATAATCAATATCTAATTCTCCTAAATGATTTTCTCATATTAAACTGATCATTTAATGTGGGGAAGTGCCAAGGGAGAAAAAGCTAGAATATTGGTTAAGTTAGCAGACCGGCCACAGTAGGGATCCAAAGGAGGGAAAATAGGGATCCAAAGGGGGGGCCATCTGCAAAAGAGCCATGTGAAACAATGGGCCAAAAAGACCCTAAGGTTCAGCCCATTAAGACTTCCAAAATGCTAAGGTTCCAAAATTCAAAGGTTGTGTCCAAAGGTCAACCCTAGGGAAAATTGGATGCTTAGTGTGTGCCCAAAAAGTCTTTCTACATCCCTACATGGGAGGGGGCGAGCCCCAAAGCTAGGGGATGAGAGAGAAAGCCACACACACACACACAGGCTCCCTTTACACAAAGGGAATGAGGGACACATGTCAGCTCCCTAGGCCAGATGCCCACAAGGTGTGCCCAATTCCTATTGGAAGACCGTTGAAGTGGACCAATGAGAATTAAGCTAGAGTAAATCTAGTTTAATTAATTTAAAAACATTTAATAAAAGAAACCAATGAGAATTAAGTTTCCTAGAAGACTATTGGGCAGTCTCCCAAGGGGTCCAATGAGCATTCAAGAGCCCCATGGCTTGCCTGATTCCTATTGGCCAGGAGGCAAAGGGGTCCAATGAGAGTTTAGTTTAATTATTTAATTACCTAAAGCTCTCACAAAAGGGGAAAGGGGGACACATGTCTAAAGGCTATCACTTATGCTGCTTAATTCCTATTGGCTTGACCTGGGGAGGTCCAATGAGGCAAAGGCCAGACTTATTTAGCAGCTAGGGCTCACCCAAGAGAGAGGGGGGGCTGATTTTTGCTTGGCATTGACACACACACTCTCACACTTGACCATGTGTGAAGGGAAAATACTCTATCTCCTCCCAAGCTTTAATGGAGAGCTCATCACCTACTCCAAGCTTGTGAGATAGAAGCCTATATCAACACTCTCTTGGCATGTGGATGCAAATCCAACCAAGAGCCAAGCTTCAATGCATGCTCATCTTCTCTACCAAGCTAATTACTAAGCTAAGCTATGCTAATATGAGTGATTATGTGAGGAGATGTACTTCTTTCTCGTAAGATACTTCGTTTTCCTCTCAATCTACTCTCATACCCTGCTAGCTCTCACCATCTTCGAAGGTGTGTGAGGTCTTGGGTCTGAGAACGGGGATAATTCAAGTTGTGTTTGATTAAGTGTTTTTGCTTGGTGTATGAAGCTTCCATCTTCATTGCACTAGCTAGTCTTGAAGGAACACAAAGAATTGTATTGTACAATGTCTCTCTTGATGGGAGAAACCATAATACAAAGCCTTTTGGAGGGGGGACCGGCTCCATGCAAATCCGGTCCTCAACTGTTGTCAATAGCTTAATTGCTCTCTCTCTTTTGAAAGTATTGTCGATGATATCTAACTAGGTGTTATGCTTTTTGTTGCTCTCTCCACCCAAGCACTCTTGTAATTCTCATTAGGAATCTATTCTAATGAAATGCCCACTATGTTCATGCTAATTTCCGCTACACATAAGCTTTTAGGCCATTAAATGTTACAAAAAGTGACCGTTTTCAAGGACGATTGGGAATATAAATCTACTTTTCAGAGTGTCTGGTTGTCCTTTTGGACGTACTCACAAGGTGCAAGTGCATTTTAAAAAAAGTTTCTAGAGAGAGAAATACAATTTCTTACAAGGCCCTCCAAATGACCTCCGAAATTTTCTAATGATAAGGAGGTGATTCATTCCTTGGACAAGGTCTTGGAGGAGGTTGGATGGGTAATTCAATAGTTTTCTTCAATTTATGCCAGCATATAGCCAATCCATTTTTCTGTAATGGTTCTGAAATTAAAGAACAAGAACACTTAATGCAAACACAACAATAGACATGAGTTTTACATTGTCTACCCTAAGGTTTTATTAGATGCCAAAATCCATCTATGATCTACTCATTAATAGAAAGAAAGTCAAATTAAAATCCTTACTCTTTTTTATGCTACACTCTCTCTTAGTCTCAATACCATGGAGTTCAACTAGACTTAAGTCAACTAATAACTACTACTTGTTGTTAAAGGTATGCTTGAAGTGTATAAGGCTTAACCAATGCTCTAGTGTAGAATGGGTATTTAGGTCTCAAGGTCTACCACTTATCCAAGCAAAGATCCATTTAGATATGGAAACCCAATTTTTCTTAATATAATGATATAGAGTGGACAAGTGGTGAATCCTGAGACCAAGCCACTCATGCTACTAGGGATAATAGGTTGGACAAGTGGTGGACCTTGAATGTAAACCCCCCATGTACAAAGTATCAGGGGTTTTGGGTATTTCAATGGACTCTAGCATCTTGGAAACATGGTGGAGCTTACTTCTCTCCATGTTTCAATGGAGTCTATCTTGGATAAATGGTGGAGCATCATTCTCTCCATGTTTCAATGGAGCCTACCTTGGACAAGTGGTGCACGTTTGTTTCTCTCTATGTTTGAACAGATTTAGCTTGGACAAGTGGTGGACCTTGGAACAAAATCCCCATGTAAAACATATCATGGACATTACAAGTGGTGAGAAAAAATACCATTCAATATATAACCTTATAGGTTGGAAAAGTGGTGGACCTTAACACCCAATTATTATTAATATAATGACATAGAGTGGACAAGTGGTGAATCTTGCGACCAAACCTACTAGGAAAAGTACGTTGGACAAGTGGTGGACCTTGAATGCAAACCCCCCATGTACAAAATATACTCATGCTACTAGGAATAATTTGGTATTAAGGTCCATGTTTCAATGGAGCCTAGCTTGGAAAAGTGGTGGACCTTTGTTTCTCTCTATGTTTCAATAGAATTTGCTTGGACAAGTGGTGAACCTTGGAACAAAACCCCCATGTAAAGCATGTCATGGGCATTACAAGTGGTGAGAAAAAATACCATTCAAGGTATAACCTTATAGGCTGGACAAGTGGTGGACCTTAGCACCCAATTCCTCTTATTATAATGACATATAGTGGAAAAGTGGTGAATTGTGAGACCAAACCTACTAGGGATAATAGGTTGGAGAAATGGTTGACCTTGAATGTAAATCACCAATGTACAAAATATCATGGGTTTTGCGTATTTCAATGGAGCCTAGCATCTTGGAGACATGGTGGAACTTACTTCTCTCCATGTTTGAATGGAGCCTATCTAGGAGAAATGGTGGAGGTTCCTTCTCTCCATGTTTCAATGGAGCCTAGCTTGGACAAGTCGTGGACCTTTGTTTCTCTCTATGTTTGAATATGGTTAGCTTGGACAAGTGGTGGATCTTGGAATGAAACTCCCATGTAAAACATATCATGGGCATTTCAAGTGGAGAGAAAGGATACCATTTAAGATATAACCTTATAGGTTGGACAAGTGGTGGACCTTAACACAATATAATGACATAGAGTGTACAAGTGGTGAATCTTGAAACCAAACCACTCATGCTACTAGGGATAATAGGTTAAACAAGTGGTGGGCCTTGAAATAAAACACCCTAGAGTGTTTCAATGGAGCCTAGCTTGGAAACATGGTAAAGCTTGCTTCTCTCCATGTTTCAATGCAGCCTATCTTGGATAAATGGTGCAGCATCATTCTCTCCATGTTTCAATGGAGCCTAGCTTGGACAAGTGGTGGACCTTTGTTTCTCTCTATGTTTGAATAGAGTTATCTTGGAAAAGTGGTGGACCTTGGAACAAAAACCCCATGTAAAACATATCATGGGCATCACAAGTGGTGAGAAAAAATACCATTCAATATATAACCTTATAGGTTGGACAAGTGGTGGACCTTAACACCCAATTATTCTTAATATAATGACATAGAGTGGATAAGTGGTGAAATTGGGACCAAACCTACTAGGGAAATAGGTTGGACAAGTGGTGGACCTTGAATGTAAACGCCCCATGTACAAAATATCACTCATGCTACTAGAAATAATTTGGTATTAAGGTCCATGTTTCAATGCAGCCTAGCTTGGAAAAGTGGTGGACCTTTGTTTCTCTCTATGTTTCAATAGATTTATCTTGGACAAGTGGTGTACCTTGGAACAAAACCCCATGTAAATCATGTCATGGGCATTACAAGTGGTGAGAAAAAATACCATTCAAGCTATAACATTATAGGTTGGACAAGTGGTGGACCTTAACACCTAATTCCTCTTAATATAATGACATAGAGTGGACAAGTGGTGAATCATGAGACCAAACCTACTAGGGATAATAGGTTGGACAAGTGGTGAACCTTGAATGTAAACCCCCCATGTACAAAAAATTATGGGTATTGGGTATTTCAATGGAGCCTAGCAACTTGGAGACATGGTGGAGCTTATTTCTCTCCATGTTTCAATGGAGCCTATCTAGGAGAAACAGTGGAGGTTCCTTCTCTCCATGTTTCAATGAGCCTAGCTTGGACAAGTGGTGGACCTTTCTTTCTCTATATGTTTTAATAGAGTTAGCTTGGACAAGTGGTGGACCTTGGAATGAAACCCCCATGTAAAACATATCATGGGCATTTCAAGTGGTGAGAAAGGATACTATTTAAAATATAACCTTATAGGCTAGACAAGTGGTGGACTTTAACACATATTTCTTCTTAATATAATGACATAGAGTGTACAAGTGGTGAATCTTGAGACCAAAACACTCTTGCTACTAGGGATAATAGGTTGGACAAGTGGTGGACCTTGAATGTAAACCCCTCATGTACAAAATTATGGGTTTAGGGTATTTCAATGGAGCCTAGCTTGGAGACATGGTGGAGATTGCTTCTCTCAATGTTTCAATGGAACCTATCTTGGAGAAATGGTGGATCATCCTTCTCTCCATGTTTCAATGGAGCCTATCTTGGACAAGTGGTGGACCTTTGCTTCTCTCTATGTTTTAATGGAGTTAGCTTGGACAAGTGGTGGGTCTTGGAACAAAACCCCTTTGTAAAACATAGCATGGACATTACAAGTGATGAGGAAAAATATCATTCAAGATATAACCTTATAGGTTGGAAAAGTGGTGATGGACCTTGATAAGTGGTGAAGGATACCATTTAAGATATACCCTTATAGGTTGGACAAGTGGTGGACCTTAACACCCATTTATTCTTAATATAATGACATAGAGTGGATAAGTGGTGAATCTTAAGACCAAATCACTCATGCTACTAGGTATAATACGTTAGAGAAGTGGTAGACCTTGAATGTAAACACCCCATGTACAAAATATCATGGTTTTAGGGTGTTTCAATGGAGCCTAGAATCTCGGAGACATGGTAGATCTTGATTCTTTCCATGTTTGAATGGCACCTATCTTGGAAAAATGATGGAGGTTACTTCTCTCCATACTTTAACGGAGCCTAGCTTTGACAAGTGGTGAACCTTTGCTTCTCTCTATGTTTGAATAGAGTTAGCTTGGACAAGTGGTGGACCTTTGCTTCTCTCTATGTTTGAATAGAGTTAGCTTGGACAAGTGGTGGACCTTGGAATGAAACCCCCGTGTAAAACATATCATGGGCATTTCAAGTGGTGAGAAAGGATACCATTTAAGATATAACCTTATAGGTTGGACAAGTGGTGGACCTTAATACATAGTTCTTCTTAATATAATGACATGGAGTGTACAAGTGGTGTATCTTGAGACCAAACCACTCGTGCTACTAGGGATCCTAGCTTGGACAAGTGGTGGACCTTGGAAAAAAGTCCCCCTGTACAACATAGATGAGTTTTTTCATGTTTTAATGGAAGAGAGATTCGACAAATGGTGGAGCTTGCTTATCTCCATGTGGATTTTAGAACTAGCTTGGACAAGTGGTGGAGCTTTGCTTTTTTACTCTTCATAATACAATGATGTATATGTTGGTTACATGGTGAATATTAAGGCCAAACCTCCCATCTTACTAGAGATGATAGGTTGGACAAGTGGTCAACCTTCTATCATTTCTCCATGCCTATAATTAGACAATTAGTAGAACTAGCATCTTTCTATGCTGTCTAGAGCTGAGCTTGGACAAGTAGTGGACCTTGCTACTCTCTTCCCTTGGATTATTAGTTTGAAGACTCATTATATATACTTGCTTAGATCTATATAATTACTCATTAGTTAGGTTACAAGTGGGTATGTAATTTGTTAGCCTCAAGGGACTTTGAATATTGAATAATAAGAAAGTCAAGTGTTGGTTTGAAGATCTTTTGCTTATCTAAACTAAACTCTAACTCAATAATAAGTTTCATAAGTTCCACGAATTGTCCTATCTAGGCTCCAAAAGAGTCTTAATTGGTTTGTGCTAGATTCTAACTTCCTTGATGGGGTAGAATCCTAGAAAAATGAGGCACTATAAGTTTTACCTTAGCTCAAATGGATTTTTCACTTAAACTCGACTGCAATTTGGCTATCTAGTCTTTGTCTCGATGGAGTTTAACACTAGATACATAGTAGTGATATTTAAGCTTCATGTCTCTTCACTTGATCGAGATATGAGACCATACTTTCAAGGTCACCACTTGTCTTACCTAAAGACCAATGTGAGACATGGGAGCAAGAAAGCCATCCGATATTGTTTTAAGGACTATTACATAGGCAATCAATAACTTAAGTAAAGCAAAAAGACTTGGATCTTTCACAATTAATAACTTAAGTAAAGTCAAAAAGACTTGGATCTTTGACAGTTTTTTTCAAACTAAAAAAGCACAATCTCATGCTAACAAAACTATAAATCACAATTGAAAGGTTTGAACAAGAAAAAGATCAAAAATCTTAATAAGAAGGATACTTTTCATTTCATTTGATGATTACAAACTAAAATAAAGTCTCTCAAGAAATTGATAAACAAAAAATATAGGTGACTGCTTCATTATTTTGAGCAAAAATATCAAAATCTCTATTGATTGAGCTCCATCTAGTAGTATCCTTTGTAAGATCCTGCAAGAAGGAATAAAAAGAAAGATTTGTTAGATACCATGCACATGAGTGTTCAAGCATGTGTATCAAGAATATATGACATGTCACTAGTACCTTAGGGTTGCTTTCTATCCAGCCTTAGAAGATTGTTCTCAACTTTCACCTTATTTATATAAGCCTTTGCTGTGGTTGCCTTCAAAACTCCTTTTGTGTTACAACCCAATTGCCTAGCTAAAGTGGTCAATTGTGACGCCTTCATGCTTTCAATGGGTGTACGCTCCTTTGCCAAGATCTCTTGTATTTGGGCTCTTCTCATTTCATTGCGGTGGCTTGTGTCACTTGCATCTTCAATGATAGTTTCATCTCTGTCACCTTTTGCAGGTGGTATTCTTCTTGTAAAGAACACCTTAGCTGACCAAACATCATTTTTCTGCTTCCAATACTCCATGATTTGTTTGTATTCACTATCATTTGTCACTATAGGTTGTCCATAACGATTAGAAGCAATTAAATCACGCACATCCCTTCTCTCATCAAGCTGAATCAAGTATGGCAGTAGCTCCTCCAAGAGCATATTGTCAACCATCTTCTCAGCATCAAATTGTGGTGGAAAAATGCAATTGTTTGCTGGTGAAATACATCCCTTGTAAGGAGAGTCATCAATAAGCACTGTTCTTTGTGGATCACATTCAAACCCCATGGCAATTTTGGCTAGAGGCTTGAACATTGCCTCAACGTTTGGATTGTCGGGTCTAAACAATTTTTGAGTTTGAGCGGTGTAGCAAACATCTTGCGACCAAATTGCAAAGAAAGGCAATGTATCCTCAGCTAAGTTGTTTAGTGCTGCAAGGATTTGATACACATATTCCTAGTAGCTGTCGACCAAATTGCAACATTAAACCTTTGTAAAATAGTCTTCAAGAATTGGATGCAACCTGGCCTGAGTATAATATATCTTTTTGAATCCATTTGCACTGAGTTGTGGTGTGAGGATGGTTGAGGGGAACGTTTCAACAATAGACCATTTAA
This sequence comes from Adiantum capillus-veneris, assembly GCF_014529385.1. Classification (NCBI taxonomy): domain Eukaryota; kingdom Viridiplantae; phylum Streptophyta; class Polypodiopsida; order Polypodiales; family Pteridaceae; genus Adiantum; species Adiantum capillus-veneris. The sequence goes on from NC_140941.1 coordinate 62,715,514, forward strand.
ATCCAATATAATTGTAAGCATGGATTTCTCAACATCTACGCTACATGACGTAGTACCAATTGGCAATAGCTCGTGAGTGGACTTTTCAGTCTCTTTTGATGTATGTTGCATTTTTGAAGCATCGATTTCTTGGTTCTCATTATTGGAAGCTTTCTCAAGTTGCACAACACTAGACTCTAGTATAGAAATATCATCCATCTTGGGCACTTTAGAAACATAGAATCTATGGATTCTATAGTTGTTGACTGAACCATAGGAGCATTATTCCATCCCAGTTTGTGAATCTAAGAAAACACACACACAAATGGTATCTCAAAACCACTAGAATTTTATTCACCATATTTATATGTAGAACTCCTAGTAAGAAATTTATTTAAGGTAAAGTCGTTGTTAGAATCCTTGCAACCATTTTCAGCATTCGTACACAAACACCACTTGTCTAAAATACAATCTACTAACTCAACATTTTCCATCCTACACTTTATTAAAGATGAGTGCTTAAAGTGAAAACTAAAAGCCACCCTTGTTGAGGAAACATGGATACAAGGTCCGCCAAATGTCCAACCTAGACTACAAGAAAATAATTAGAGATTTGGCTTAGATTTGGATTCAAAGGCCACCACTTATTCAAGTAAGATAACTCCACTTGTTTAAGACAGTAATGTTTGAAGCCCCACCACTTGTCCAACCTAGACATTGATTAAATTTTGGTAAGATTTATCACAAATCTAGAGTAGAATCAAGATTCTATGGCCAAGGTAGTCAAATATGTTAGACAACACACAAAGCATAAGAGCACTCTAGATTCTCGTTGAGATAAACTAAACAATAATCAAATGTTATATTTACTTGAGATTTCATCCATGAAAAATGAAAATGATGCATGTACTTGAGATTTCCATCCATGTACAATACTTTACAATATCAAGTAAAGTTATAGTCAGCAAACAACTCTTCTCCTGCTTCAACTTGACAAATAGTCTCAATGCATACATGGCCATATTCTTCTAACTTGATGTGTGAAGAGGTGCATTTATGCCAAGGTGGAAAATTTGGATCAAATGTATAGCGTACGTTGGGACAGACATTTGTACTGTGAGAACTATTTATATAGCCCGACACGTTTCCTTCTTCTACACAACCAATAATGTATGATTGATCTTCCTCTTCTTCTATGTTTGGATCCTCTAGAAGAGAATATTTATAAGCTCTTGGAAATATTTTGCATATCTTTTTCCAGTCTTGAAATCTATACTTATGCCCTCCATAGTTTAGAATAGTCAAACCACTTTCAGGGTAGTATGCACAAATAGCCCATAACCAGCTCCTTCAATACATGAAAGTCGCACTTCAAAATCCACACCGTTAATATGGAAAATTACATCTTTGGGAATAGGAAAAGTTGGTGTCCCAAAAGGATCTTCATGCCAATCATAGTGTGAAATACATCTAGTTTTTATATCACTTAACTCCTTTGTGTCTGCAAAAAGAAGAAAATATTATGCATAAAATAATGACAATATCAAAGAAAGATATCATTATTTTATAGTCCAATAGGTCCATTGTATGGAAGACTTAGAGTGCCTCTTACATGGTGCCTCCAAGGTTTCCAAAAAATAAAATCATTGGAAAAAAAAGGCCACTGTGTCTCCAATCTATTGCCCATTTGAAGCATAGAGAGAACCAAGGTCCACCACTTGTCCAAGCTAGACATGGAGCATTGACACAAGATCCAACACTTATCCAAGAACCCTATAGTATTGTGGTAACATGGGATGCATTGATGCAACAAAAGTAGTCTAGCCTCCTCATCCATCTCTTTTTTCTTGTAGCCTAGAGGGATTAGTTTCAAGGTATATCACTAGTCAAAAAACTACACATAGAACATTGATACAAGGTTCCACCACATGTGAAACCTGTCATCTCTAGTAGCATGGATGGTTTGATATCAAGGTTCATCGCGTGTCCTACCTATACTCCATTGTAGCATATAGATTCTGGTTTGGTGGTACATACACTTGTCCAAACTTGGCTTGTTGTTGATATCTGGAGGTAATCAAGGGTCCTCCACTTGTCCAAGTTAGGCATATAAAACAATTGCAAGGTCCACCATGTGTACAACATATGATTGATTATAGCATGCATGGTCTTATTTCATGGGCAACCATCTTCTCTCCAACATGTGTCCAACCTCGGCTCCATTGAAGCATGGAGAGAAGCAAGGTCCACCACTTATCAAAGCTATTATTTTCTCCCAGTGCTTTCAAAACCCATAATACGTTGTACATGAGGGGGGGGGGGGGGGGGGGGATTCTTGTTCAAGGTCCACCCTTGGCTAAGATTGGATCCATTGAAACATAAAGAGAAGCAAGCTCTACCATTTGTCCAAGCTAGGAGCCATTGAAACATGAAAACCCCATAATATGTTGTATACGGGGGGTTTTTTTCAAGGTCTACCACTTGTCTAAGCTATGGTCCATTGGAACATGGAGAGAAGCAAAGCTCCACCACTTTTCTAAGCTAGGATCCATTGAAACATGGAGAGAAGCAAGCTCCATTGTTTGTCTAAGCTAGGCTCCATTGGAACATGGAGGAAAACAAGCTCCACCACTTGCCTATTATTGCATAGAGATTCTGGTTTGAAGGTCCACCACTTGTTCCAACCTTGCCTTCATGTATGGAGATAATCAAGAGTGCAATTCTTCTCTAAGCTAGGGACATAAAAGAGTTTCAAGGTCCACTACATATACGATCTATGATGGGTTGTAGCATGGGAGGTTTCATTTTAAGGTTGACCACTTCTCCAGCTCCGCTTGTCCAACCTCAGATCCATTGAAGAATGGAGAATAAAGGTGTACCAACTCTCCAAAATAGGCAAGACAATCTCTATAAAACCATGAATTGTTAATATATGCTATGCTGTGGAGTTTTGTTTGAAGTTCACTCCTTATCAAGCTACAATCCATTGAAGCATGGAACTAAGTAAGATATATCTCTAGTCCAAGATAGGATCCATTGAAACATAGAGAGAATCAAGGTCCACCACTTGTCCAATCTATGCATGGGTAATTGATATAAGGAACACTACGTTTTCACCTATACTATGCTCTATCATGGATGGTTTCATATCCACCAATTTTCCAACCTATTTAGTAGGTTGTATTATGGGGGTTTGGTTTCAGGTACTTCACTTGTCTAAGGTGGGTTCCATTGAACCATGGAGAGAAACTATGTCTACCACTTGTCCGAAATATGCTCCTTTAAAAAAATAAAAAACAAGGTCCACCACTTGTCCAAGCTAAAGTTTCTCTCCATTGAAGCATGGAGAGAGAACAAGGTCTACACTGTGTCCAAATATGCTCCATTGAAACATAAAAGCAGGTCCACCACTTGTCCAAGCTATATAACAAATGGGTGTTGGTTACAAGGTGTACCACACTTGTCTAAACTAGTCTTCATGCAAGGTCTACCACATGTCCATGCTATATATGAGCTTGTTTTGAAGGTCTACCACACTCTTGAAATTAGGATCCATGTAAGGTCCACCTTTTGGTCAAGCTATGCATTTAATGAGTACTAAAACTAAGTAAATTGTAGTACTTAAATACCTTTCCAAGCTCATTAATATTTTGGTCTCTAAGGCCGGCCACCACCACATGTCTAATCTATGCTCTAATTAATTACTTATGCTAGTTCTCAAAGTCCAAACATAAGCTCCTTCTAACAAGGTTAGTTTTTAAATTTAGGCTCCAGCACCTGTCTAAGCCAGGTTCAATTTATGAAGCATCACCATTTAACCATGCTACGATCTAATGTATCATATCAAGGGGGTATTGATAAAAGGTCCAAAACTTATTGAGTTCAAGCTCTTAAGTAATTAAGTCTTTGTGAGTATTAAATGTTTAGTTTTAGTCTACAGATCCACCATTCAAAAACTCAAGTTAATTTACTATTTACATTCCCTTGAATGCTTGAGATAAAAAATACAAACTCAATCAATACTATATAAAGCAAAATCTAACATTAAGAGTATCAAATCAGTAACAAGAAACACTAACATGCACAAGAAACTCAAAACATACGTGTCTCCATTTCCAAAAAGTCCTCCATTGACAGAGGATGGGTTGTTGTTGTTGTTTTCTTCTCTTTGTGGAGAGCACTCCTCTCTACAGGCACAATGTCGCCTGATTGCGAAGTGGATTGTTGAAGTTCAGCCATTTTTCTATATCTTCATGAGACTTAACAAAGTCTAGCAGCATGGTCTCACGCTTTTTGCCTCCTCCACACTATCAATTAAGCAGATAACTTCTTTTTTCTGTTGTATTCCTTCTTGTGCAACCAAGGAGCCATCACCAAAAACATCAACAAGCTTGCGGTCTTCAAAACAATATGTACGAATGTAGTGTTTGACCAAAGCTCTTTTTTTTGGCCTCCAAATATTGCAAATCTGACATATCGTTATCTGCTACTTGAAGAAGAGAACAATCAATTGGCATGGGATGTTTCTGATCTTCTTCTCAGGTCTTCAATGCATTGTCTTGTCCCAAGAAGGCAATAACTGTTAGGAATTGAATTGCTCCTTTGCAAGGAGCTGATGGAAAGTGATGCAATGCACCACAACAATGGTAGCTCAGATTATCTCCCATGGCGTGAAAGGCACATTGCAATTTTGTGAAGTTAGTGAAATCCACAAATGCAAGAAAGACAAATCCAGGATCTGTTGACCCTCCAGCAATAGCCAAGATCCCATCCAAAGCATTGTTAAATGTCCTCACTCCACTTCAAATTGCCTCCAACGTTTTTTGTCATATCTAAAACACATAAGCCAATAGGCACTTTATTATTGAAGTGGCGCATCAAGTAGAGATGCCTTCCATTTGTAGGCTCACCACATAGATTGACCATGGCAAATCTCTAGGCTCAATTTTCTCCTTTTGAAGGTGAATTGCCCATTGCATGTATTTTATTGCTCCATCTGGAAAAGCCATTTTCTTTGTTCCACGCGTCAAACTAGATCTGATCCATTCCTCGCATAGCATTAAAATTGTTTTATAAACAACATCATTGATGTTATACATTTTGACCACCTCCTCCCAGTCTTTACATGGTGAAGACTCATTCAAATTGTTGAAGCCTTCAAGAAGTGCATCTTGAATCAATTTGTCTTGCTTCAATGCTTGATTCGATCATACATGTCAGTTGCATCACCATCCTTTGCACTCTTTGACAGTAAAATCTTCTCATCTCTAATCTCTTCTTGAATAGTCTTTACCTCTGATTCCTCAAAGGCCACAAAGGTATCTAAATACAGTTGTGGGGGTTTCTTATTCTCCTCTTCTAGATTTTCAATGATTTCTATCCAGCAATCATAAACTAAATCAGAGTACGTGACCATGTGTGCCTGTTTAGCAATCCAACTTGCTGTTACACTCATTCTTGCCAATCGAAGAAAAGCCTAAAAAGAAATAGAGAAATAATTAAACTATTGAGCAAGATTTGTTAATTAAACACTATCAAAAAGACAAAGAAAATAACTTACATCCCATCCGGCACGAGATGCATGTCCCTCTGCAATTCCACTTGCTGCCTTTGGTGGTCGTCCTGAGAAGATCCATTGACTTCGTAAATGTCTCAATATTTGGCTGTAAGGTTGCTTGACATACAATGCTGAGCCTCCTCATTTGCAATGGCAGATATAGCAGTTGCAACAAATGGAGGAGCATTCACAACAATGCGAGCCTTTCTAATTTATACACGCTAATCAGTCTTTCAAAGATCTCTTTGTTGTTTTGTTCATTGTGAAGCAAAATTTTGCAGCATATATTGAATGCTGCCCATCAAGAATCCAATAATTGATAATCTTTATTTTTTTGCTCCTCTACCTCTTCTACTGCAAAGGAGTCCCTTCTTTGATTTTGCATTTCGAACAGGCATCAAATATGCACATGCTGCAGGCTTGGTCGTACCTGTGAAAATCCAAATAACACACTTTCAGCGTGTTTTTTATCCATAATACGTGCATTATAGTGATCAGGAGCAAGCCAACATTTTGAATAGGGATATCAAATTCCCTATATTGGAAAGGAAAATAATTTATGTACTTATTCATTCCACCTGTATCTTTTTCTTGTCCTTTCATGGCTCAACTTAAAAAACATCTGGATCCACAATCTCATCTTTTGACATTGAACCCTTGTGATGAGGATGCCAAAGATGCCTTGTCTACATCCAAAATGGAACTAGTTCGCTTAGCTTCTACTTTTGCACTTTTTGCTTGCTTCTTTGTGGATGGTGGTCGTGAAGCTTTCACCTTTTTTCGTTGTAGTGTGGCATGATGGAGCTTTGAAGTTGATCTGCTGTGATATTTGGATTTGATTCTGCAAACTTCATCCTCGAGAAAACATTGTCTCTTCTTTGTTTCTAAACATGCGCTCCAATGCATATGCTCCTGGAGATAGTTGAAATTCTAGATTCATTGGAACTAGAATGTCAATGCATCCACCTCTGGATGACTATCAACTACAGAGACAGATGCTTCCACAACTTGTCCAACATCTTCAAACAAGCTGTCATTCTCCTTTTTGGCAATAATAGATGCACCTTATGAAATTGTGCACCCTCTATACCATGTATGTCCAGATACATTTCCTAAGATCATTGCAAGTATAGTCAACTGAGACAGCAACCCTTGCAACCTGCTTTTTTTGGAGCCATCTTTCTGAAACAAAAAAAAAACCAAATGTTATATTTTAACATATACTTTTTTGTAATGGATTAAGTTTGTGTGAATACAAGTTCACCACTTGTTCAAGCTAGATCTAAGCAAGTATACATAGTGATCATTTAAGTAGTAAACTAAGGGAAGGGAGAAGTAAGGTCCCCACTTGTCCAAGCTCAGCTCTAGACAACATGGAGAGATTCGAGGCTACTAATTGTCTAATATAGGTAACTATATGAAACATGCGAGAAGCAAAGGTCCACCACTTGTCACTTAGGGTCATTGAAACATGGAGAGAAGGATGTCCACATTTGTCCAAAATAGGCCATTGAAAAATGAAGAGAAGCAAGATGCCCATGTCTTTGAGATGCTAGGCTCCATTGAAATACCTTAAACCATGATATTTTGTATATGTGGGGTTTAAATCAAGGTCCACCACTTGTCCACCTATTATCCCTAGTAGCATGAGTGGTTTGGTCTCAAGATTCACCACTTTTCCACTCTATGTCATTATATTAAGAAGGATCTGGGTGTTAAGGTCCACCACTTGTCCAACCCTATAAGGCTATATCTTAAATGGTATTATTTACCACCACTTGGAATGCACATGATGGGTTTTACATAG